>NC_091826.1:37445116-37670116 GCF_038994185.2 Dermacentor albipictus
CCACAAAAAAGTTATCCACAATTTCATGGAATTTGGAGCTCGTGCCTCCTGCAGTTCTTTTTTTTCTTTTTTTTAAGTCAGCGATATATTTGGGATAACAGCAGCATCACACTTTGTAATGACCGAATAGATAACTTTCCGCGAGGTCTGCATTGAACCCGCAGAGATTAAAGACTTATCGCTCGTCACTAAAACCACGTTTGCTTCAATCTTAAGCAAATGTGCATGCACCCTTTGGGGTGTATATTTGCCCCGCAACAATAATCGTCATGCTGATATAATCGAACGCTGATAACGAGCATGCAGATCATGACTTGAAAGTACCGGGCAGTACCGGACAAGAATCATGTTGATTCTTGTTGTGTTGCAAACGGGTGTAATTTTGCTTATGAGTGTGCTTAACGAACTATAATTACCGTGCGTCGCACCATTTACCGATTGAATTGGATTGGAGCCAACTTTATTTAGGCCTGCAGTTGGGCACTCGCGCGCCCCGACGAAGGCCTACGTCATCCTGGAAGTCGCCGTTACCTGGCCCGGGTCTCCGCTCGCCGTTGCCGGCTCGCAGGGTCCGTGCCTTTCGAGCGCCTCGAGGACCTGCTGGACGGCCCAGAGCTGACCGTCTCGGTCGTAGCTCTTCGCGGCTGCTTCGAGCCGCGGTGGGAACGTTCTTGATTTTGCTTCTTCTGGATATTTGACGCAGTCCCACAAGATGTGCGTGTAGTCTGCGGTCTCCCTCCGGCAGACTCTGCACATATCTGTCAGATATCTCTCGGGGTACATGCGATTCATGAGTCTCGGGATCGGTAGCGATCCGGTCTGGAGCTGTCTCAGTACTACCGCCTCCGCTCGACTTAGTCTCGGGTGCGGGGGTGGGAGAGTCCTGCGAGCCAGGCGGTAGGCCTTCGTTATTTCATTGTAATCCGTCATGCGGTCCTTGGTTTCGAACCACGTCCGACGGTCTGTCGCCGGGGCGCGGTAGGTTAGCGCTCGCGCCGCTGCGTGTGCTGTCTCATTATGGTTCTCATTGCGTTCCGACGCGTCGCAAGCGTGCGGCGGGAACCACTTCAGTCGTACTTTTCGTTCTTCTAGTTTGAGCGCTCGCAGTACGCGCTCAGCCTCCCTGCATATTTGGCCTTTGGCGAAATTTCGCATCGCCTGTCTTGAGTCACACAGCACCGTGTGGCAGTCTGCGTCGGCGATGGCCAGGGCGATGGCTACCTCCTCCGCTTGTTCCGCTCCGGCGCTTCTCACGCTCGCTGCCGTCCTCGTAGCACCGGTTGACGCCTCTATGACGACCGCTGCGAAGGCGTTCCGTTGGTATTCGGCCGCGTCCACGTACCGCGCGTGTTCGTCGTTGGCATGATGGTCAATGAGAGCCTTGGCCCTCGCCTCTTTTCTTCCCTTGTTGAACTCGGGGTTCATGTTCTTCGGTATGGGATCGATTCTGGTCTGGCGTCGGACCTCTTCGTTGACGGGGAGCTTCATCTTCACCTCGTTCGAGCGTATAATTCCCAGATCGTCCAGTATCTTCCTCCCGACTTTGGTCACGGAGAGCCGCTCCAGTTGAGAAGTCCGTTGCGCTTCGGCTATTTCTTCGAGCGTATGGTGTATTCCGAGTTGTAACAAGCGGTTCGTGCTCGTGGACTCGAACAGGCCCAGCACCGACTTGTAAGCTCGTCTGATGAGCACGTTGATTTAGTTTCGTTCGTGTTGCAGCCATCTGTGGTAGGCTGCAACGTACGTGACGTGGCTGATGATGAAGGATTGGACGAGCCTAAGTAGGCTCTCCTCTCCCATGCCAGCCTTTCGGGAAGTGACTCGTTTTAGGAGTCGAGTCGCGTTGGCTGCTTTTGCCCTGAGACGGGTGATAGTTTCGCCGTTTCTTCCGTGCTTTTCGATGACCATGCCTAGGATCGAAATTTTGCCGACCACTGGTATCACGTTGCCGGATTTGGTGACGATTCTGATTTTTTCGTTTTTGCGTTGTCTTGTCTTGCCTGTGCTGTTTTTGGTAGGTGGGATTATAAGAACAGCGTATTTCCATTTTTCTCTCGCGACAGCTAGCGTTTCGCGATGCTGTCGTTTCAGACTCTACCCCGCTGGTGACCACAGAGGGTCGCGGAGGCTGCACGGGGTTACGAACTGGTCCTTGAGGAAGTGGCGCTCGAAGTATCGGTTGGTTTCCTCGTACGTGTAGGCTCGGCGGTAAGGGCAGCGCCACCCACAACGCCTATGTCCACGCAGTGGCACAAATCGCTTCCCAAAGCATACAAATTCTTTCGTCGTTAGTAGCAGGGGTTTAGCTCTTAGGAAACGATACATTCATGGCAAGCAGGAACCGGTATATAAGGTAACTTCAGAATTCGTTTGTGAGGCTGTGGGACTGCTGACTTCAGATGTAATGCTCGCGCATGTCGCACTGCAATGGAGCCACTACTTCAACGAGCTCCATAGATGTCATTATACACATTCCGCTTAGCTTTCCAAGTATTGGACCTACAATATCATCATATGTGTTTAGAAGACGTCGCTCTACGTATCTCTGTAGGAAGTGTCGATGAAGAACTTTGTAGGCGGCGCAATCCTTTTATATCACTGTCTTGAAAGCTGTCAGCACAAACGTTCATTTGGTTTTCCCGTTACTTGCTTTTTTTTCTTACATTTCATTTCTTCATTCCTTACTTCAAATGTTTTTTTTTTATTTTGGCCTCGCCCCTACCAATTTTTTCGAGATTGCGTTTCCTTAGGTCACTCTGCGCACCCTCATATTCTCCTCCTCCTCTTTCCTCACAGAGTGTGGGAGAGAGTGAGTTAGGCGTACATAAACTTGTCGCAAAGTGACGCAGCTGCTGCGCTGATGAAGGCGAGTACCCTTGTCAAAGCGTTGGCTTCGGCGACATTATTTGATTGTGCAACTGCTAATGGAAATGAGCCGACCAGAGCGACGAAATACTTATATAAGGAGAAGACCGTAAACTTGGCTGAAGACTCTGGACGTCTATAGTGCGGTGCTGATAACTAACTTGTCACTTGTCAGTGACGAATCGCACAGCTTCTCCATCCTCTTAAACCGCAGTTAAGGAAGACAATCGTCAACAAAGTGCCAAGCAGCGAACTTTTTCAAAAAATGGGCCGCCACCTCACAGTCCCTTCATTTTCGCGTAACGCTTGCTTCGCTTTCTAAGTATAGCCATTAATTTGATTTGATATTGGTTCGCCGCCTAATGAGTCCATCCAGCCTGAACAGGCGTGCATAAAAGAAAGAGGAACAGGCAAAATAAGAGCTAAAGGGCAGAGAGGTTAACGAGATTAAGTGTCCACTTGGCTACTCAGAAGAAGGGATCAATATCTCGGTGCGGTTGGATTGCTTGATCCGTCAGCAGTACGTTCGCTATTCTGTGTGACGGTTTACCATAACGGGATTTACGCGGATAGGCTGATTAAGTATCGAATACTTAAAACTGAAGGGGTAATTATTAGTAAATAATCCACGGTTTATTAATATTCTGATATTCCTAATAAAAATATCATTCACTGTTTGTGTCCCAGGGAGAGTCAGAGAGAAAATAAAAGAATATTAGTGGAAAGGAAAGTGGAGAGGAGGTCAAGAGGATGGTGTTTCTGGCTTGCTTCTTCACACTGAGTCAAGAAATGGAGGAGTTTAGAATGAAACGTGGCAGACCGTGGTGCACTAATACAGAAGGATACCGCAAATTTTGAACACGTATGCTACTAAGCACACCAGTCCAACAGTCAGTGCAACGAACGGTTTGTTCATGTGTGGGTTAGTGGTATTTCTTGCGCCAAGTGTCAATATATAAATAACGCTCACATAATATTTCTGTGCACAGGAGCTATCTATATAGTCCACAAATATTCCAGTCGTGTGCTTTGTATGCATGGCGCCTTCAACCAACATACTGGAACACGAACACAGTGAGAAATTAGTTATCACCGTTAACGACTTCATTGATGCCTCGCATACGTGTCCATTCTTATTCAGAATTCGCCATTTCTTTGCCGAAAAGGAAAACTGTGCGACTGCTCGAGCGTCCAAGGTAGGGGTCCCCTGAATTTGGCCGTTTTTGATTAAAGGAGCGCGTTCCACGCACCAAGCACTGGCGTCTAGAATTTCTTCTGTACTTCGGGCGCAAGTTATGTGTAAAACTGCGGTGTTTTGCAGGCGAATCTGCTCGTTTTAAAATGCGATTAGCACTCTCTTGCGCCTCCAGGCATTTTGTCACGTATCTTGAGATATTTTGTTCTCCGTAACAGGGAAAACATACAAACATGTCCGCAGCACAGAACAGTGTTTCAACGAGAGTTTTTTGCTTCCTCGAGCTTTGTCACTTACAAATGCAAGATCTTATAATGTAGCCATTTCTGAAGGTTTGTCCCAAAATGTCATGAGAAAACTATAACATTATCTGTCGGCAACATTGTTGTAATCCAGTTATCCCTATTTCCATTTACCATTTCTCTATTGGAACAAACTGGTTCATTCTATAGCAAGGAATCATTTATTAGGTTAGTAAATTATGTATTGCTTCTTGATTCGTGATGAAGTAGATCATGTAACAAGATTTTCATATGGTCTTTGCGTTCGTGTATGCGGTACTAAAAATATTTGCAGGAAGTTGTCACAGTGAGCAGCGATTCTGCATGTAGGCTATACTTTATTTTGCGCTTGAAAATATCATGCAAGAGAATGTAGCTACCTAGTGTGTTCTCTGTACAAATTGCTCTCAATGATGTTTGAAATAAAGTGTTCATATCTCTCGCAGTTACAGAGCAGCCGAGAAGAGGGGACGCAGGGCAACAAGCTCCTTGACGCACCAGAAAACTGCCATGCGATCACGTGGCAGCAGTTCACGGACTAGAAATGTGATTTTTTAATTGCGTTTTTTCAGTTGTTGTTGTTGTTTTTAATGCGAAAGCATTACGTGTACCAGGAGGCAGAAAAGCCAGTACTGTTCGCAACGAGTGATCCCAAAAATGGCCGAGGCCACTAAGTGTAAAAACTCACGAAGAAATTCGTCAAATTTCCCAGCCAGGCTCCTGTAAACCATATAAATTAAATTCATTGACAAGAGACATTCATAAATTTGGGTGTGGGTGGGAAATCAAACCCAGGTATGCGTGGTTCGAGAGAAGCACGCTTCCCCGAAGATACAGCAGCTCCTCGTTTCTGGCTTAATAAAGGTGCGCCAAGTGTGTGCGCAACTGGGCATGTGACTGCGCAACCAATGGCAAGGAAGTGCCGTGAGATCATGAGTGTAAAAAATGGGTGTATAAACTAAAAAGTATTATTGTCCAATTGAACCCCGCTGAGCGGTTGTTGGAGCTATACACTCCTCGGGGCAAGCGAGCGCGTTGTGATGATTGGCGAGTTTTGATTGGCCCTTACCGGCCGCCGTTAGAACGCAGGTGAGAGCTTTAGCGAACATAGCACGCGCGAAAAGAAAGATTTCATCATAGGGACTGCTGCTTGCCGCCATCGAAAAGAGACCGCAGTGGCCTGGACTGAAGCTGCGACCTTGACCTTATCAGCGCAACGCCATGGCTGTACAGTGCTACTGCGGCGGGCGACGAAAAAAGAGAGGACATTTACTTGAGTACATTTACATGATTTGAATGCGAAAGCATCATCACTTCTCGAATTGGTAATGCCCTTGATAGGTTACATCATACATTGTCACGTGTCCTTCACAACTCGTGCTTAATTTTCCCTTGGCCTAAGTTGTATTGGAGATCGCAGGGTGAGGCCTTCGTCCTGCAGTGAACGTAAAATAGCCTGATGATGATCATTATAAAGCCTCCTTCATCCACTTTAATCTACGTTAATCCGCTATATTCCTCGTCGCTCTAATTTGAACCCATCTTAAGCCACCCTATAACACTTTGTTCCACTTTATTGCCGTTTAATTCGCCTTCACTTAGTTCAGCTTAGTTCACTTTAAACCACCTAATTTAACCTTACTCTGAATTGTTCTCTCTTATAAGACGTTCATGATCATTTTTTTTTCGTAGTATTCGTTGCGCACAACGCCGGATTTGCTGACTGCCGGGAAACATATTGCGTAATGATCTTGAAGACAGAGCAGTACAACGCACTGTCTCAAAACGCTAGCTTCCTTCGCGCGAAAGTCGCCAAAGAGCGACTTTGGCGCGAAGGAAGCAAGCATGCGTGGGGTTGTGACCTGCTGGTTACAGCTTTGTGCGTGTGCTACTGTGCGCACGAATTTACACCTTTATCAGAGGCACGAGGTACAGAAACTTCACTTTGACAACTCTGAGTGGGCAAGGTCACCCGTGTTGGGCGTGCGCCCAGTTGTCGAGATGTCACAATCATCACATCATGAGAATTCTGCCGCACATGTAAACAGTTGGCTCTGCTAAGATTTGACCAAGTTTTAAAGGTTCGCTCGTGCCACAAGTCCCTAATCTTCGCATGTAGCAACCCGGAACCCAACACGCCGTACGAGGGATCGCATGCAAAATGGCACCACGTGCCTCCCGCTTAACACAGCGGTAAATACCGCACATCGGTGAGGTACCACCGTACGATGTTACCGGTGGTGAAGACAGCGTCTTCGCATTCTCGTTTCGTGACAGCTAGCGTTTTGGACGCTGTCTTTGAGACGACGCGCCTCTTGTGACCAGGGGCGGTCGCGGGTGCTACCCGGGGTGCCGAACTGGTCCTTGAGACAGTGTCGCTCGAGCTACCGGTTGGCAGACCCGTACGCGTAAGCTCGCTTGTAAGGGAGCAACCGTTCTGCCTGGGCATGGCTACGGGAACGCTTAGCGAACTACAGACGACGACGACATTGCAAGGTGAGACCACACCAGCAGAGAACATGGATCTAACAAATTTAGACAGAACAGAAGACGGAATAACAGGTTCCGTTCGCCACAACGCCGGGGGACTCCAGCGGACTGACGGCGACTGGCAGACAGCCCTGACACTACGGCAAAAGAAGCAGCAGGCTCGAGAGCGCAAGCGAGAAACGGACTCAACGGGCAGCACTAAGCCGGCGAAACTAAGGAAACGACGAAGAGGCATACCCAAACTTCCTCCTTTTCCTAAGGATGACTTCAAGATAGTTACCCGACCACACCAGGGACTGCATTTGAAGACTATCAGCACGCCGGCCCTCGCCGAAGCGATCGCCACGGCCTGCGACTACCAAATAAGAGGTGAGCAATTTTTGCTCCGTATAAAGCCCGGATCCAACGTCGCCATACTTTCGACATCGAGTCAGGAGGTCGCGGAGCAGGCACGCCGAGTCCACTCCCTTACTATCAACGGACGTTCGCGTGACGTTAACGTATACGCTGCCACCGGAGAGGAAGCTATCCGAGGAGTTATACACGGACTTCCACCCCGAACACCACCGGAGATCATCATAGCAACGATACGTATACGGACTCAAGGCGTCGAGCTTATCCAAGCAAGATTGATCGGGGGAACAAAAAGTGCCGCCCTTACTTTCTGCGGCCCGTCACTACCTCGGGTGGTGTACTACAACGGAGGCGAACTCCTGTGTCATCCTTACCGTGCTACTGTTCAGGTGAGCAAAATATGCCATGAAAAAGGGCATCGGACAGACATCTGTCCACAGCCCCACCTGTGAGTGTGCCGAATTTGTGGACTCAGAAACCCACTGGAGGGACACCCGTGTGAGCCAAAGTGTGCCTCGTGGGAGGGGTCCCACGTCACCGGAGACCGCAGCTGCCAACGACGCCTCAAGCAACCGAAAAAACCTCGTCAGAAAGAGCACTGACAAGCGCTATGAAGGGCAGAAAAAACCTCGCTGGTTCGCCTCAGAGGATGAGGAATCGGACTACACAAACGGCCATAGGAGCGACCAACGCGGCCGACAGGGAAGGACGAGATCGCCACCTCCACACCGACTGAACGTTCGGTCCAGATCAGCGTCACCTCACCCGAGCAGATCCCGCTCTCTAGGACGAGAGCGCGTCCAGGGAGGAGAAGCAAGGCAGACGCAACGATCATCCAGAGAAGCACCGAAGGCGGCCTCCGTTTTGACAAATCCACAGGTAAGCTGGGCAGCGGTCGCGTCCTCCACAACCACACCTATCACACAAAACGAGGAATACAAGAAAATACTTGCCGCAAACAGACAACTTAAGACAAGCTTGGACAGCATTAAATATGAACTCGAAACACTTAAACGACAATTGGCAAGCATGAAGACGCACGGAGGAACCCATAAAAAAACGCACCCGCACAACTGTCCAACACACAGACGAACCCAACACAGACCAAACCACTATCACAAACGCAGCGTATAGAACAGATACCTACACCCATCACTCATCTGGAAGGGAAACTAGACAATATGTGCCCACAAATGCAGTTATTTTTTGCAGAGCTTCACAATCTTAAGCGGTACGTCGACGACTCGCTCAAAGGAGTAAAAAAAACGCGATAACGTCGTAGCAGCCTTAGCCCGGAGAACCGAGATCCAAAGGTCACCGTACCAACGAAAAAGAACATTTCGAGAGCCCATACTCTGGCTAACTACATACCTACACACCAAGAGAATCTCGTAATTTGGCAGTGGAACTGCCGATCACTGCATAACAAACATGCTGCACTTACACAATATATCAAGGTGGCGCTCAACCCACCTCACATTATTTGTCTTCAGGAAGTGGGGAAAATGCGCATACCTATTGCGGGCTACCGTATTTACAGCCATTCAAACTACCCTGAAGTGGCAGCATTGGCCCGAAAGGACCTCACAATCACTGTCGCCATAGCACCTCGTGTAGAAATCCACCACCAAATACTCACCATTTGGCCAGTTAAGAAGGGTCGTCCCAAGTGCCTGATAACCAGCGTATACAGCACCCCTAAGGATAACAGGGCCAATTTTTCATTAATATTGAGTCGCGCATCTATCTTGCTTTCAACGAAAGACCGACTAATCTTTCTCGGAGACTTTAACGCTTGGCACTCCGCATGGGATTATCAACGCGACACCGCCAAGGGCTTTAATCTACTACGAGAAACTCAGTCCCATGAACTTGTACTGATTACGCAGCCAGGCCCTCCTACAAGGATAGGAAACAGCGTTGCCCGGGACACCACGCCGGACCTTACGTCTGTCAACAATGAGACGGGGGTCACCTGGTGTAACCTAGACGAAACGCTAGGTAGTGATCACTATCTATTGTGTGTGAATATTAACACAGCTAAAGTTCGACATTCCCTAGGGGTGGCCAGGCTCACTGGTTGGAAAAGGTATAAAGAACAACAGCAGGTTGCTTACTCATTTCCAGCCACGGTGGCAGGTTGGACAACTTTCCTCAAGGAGGCCCATGCTGCCACCACCAGAGAGATCAAGACCACAACGGAAGCACCACCAGTAGACAGCCACCTCGCCCACCTCTGGGAGGCCCACAGAAGCCTCACCAAACGCTGGAAGTGGCAGCGGCGTAATCGCAAACTTAGGTTCCGAATAGCCCTGCTGGCAAACGAAGCTAACACCTATGCAAAGGAACTGAATGATCAAAATTGGCGCAGCTTCTGCGACTCTCTCAAGGGCACCGTCAGCATCAAGAAGACCTGGGCCATTCTTCGGTGCATGTTAGACCCAACTAGCACGCGCACCGAGACGTCTAACGTCATGCGACGGCTCTTAGTAGAATTCAAGAGCTCAGAACAAGAACTACTCGAGCACCTAAAACGAGCCTACACCGGTGCCGCCCAGACATCTTCACGCGTTTTGAGAGAATACCAAGGACAGGATAACTCGAGCTTGGACGCCCCCATCACCTTCTCAGAGCTCTACGCAGCGCCACAAACCTTCAAGAACAACACGGCTCCCGGACCCGACAAAATCACCAACGCAATGCTGCGCAACCTTAGTGATGTAGCCCTACAGCACTTAGTCGACTTCTTCAATAAACAGGTCTGGCGACCGGGCGGAAAACTACCGCGAGATTGGAAGGAGGCAGACATTGTGCTTATACCGAAACCGGGCAAGCCGCGCGAGCTTCAACCATCTCAGGCCCATATCGCTCACGTCTTGCATGGGCAAGCTCTTTGAACGAGTAATTCTAACCCGACTCTAAGCCCACATCGAATGAAACTCACTCTTCCCTGAATCCATGTTCGGTTTCCGTAGGCGAATCTGTGCACAGGACGTCTTTCTTCTATTAAGAGATAAGGTGGTCGATCCTCCTCCGGGCAGTATGGACAGAATCCTGCTAGCACTCGACGTCCATAAGGCATTTGATAACATCTCACACACTACAATACTAGACGGACTACGATATGTCGGGTGTGGAGAAAGAGTATTTCATTACGTTCAAGACTTCCTGAGCAGCCGCTGCGCGAAAATAGGACTGGGTTCAGCACGTTCTGCCCTGTATCGCCTACCAGATAAGGGCACTCCTCAAGGATCCATATTGTCACCACTTCTTTTTAACATCGGCTTACGTAGAATGGGCCTGGACTTACAGAAGAACCGGGACCTTGGCTGCGCCATATATGCAGACGACATTAACACTCTGGGCCTGCAAAGGGTCCTACGGAAACCGACAGGACACGCTTCAACAGGCCATCAACACCATTGAAAGCCATATGAGGCGAGCAGGCATGAGGTGCGCTCCAGCGAAATCGGAGTATATTCATATTAGACCTAGACATACCCTAGTGACCAGGGCTCCGGATCTGCAGCTCACCTTGGAGGGAGAGCCCATCAAGAGGGCATCCCACCTGCGCGTACTGGGAATGTACATTCAAGAAACGGGCAGCGTTAGCATAGCGCTCTCCAATCTCAGACGTACTGTTCGGAGCGTAACTGGGCTTATTAGTAGAGTTGCACGCAGCCGAGAAGGCATGACCGAAGCCGACACCATGCAACTAGTAAAGGCCTTCGTCATTAGTCGTCTAACGTACGCTCTGCCTTTCCAAACCACGCGGAGTAACGACATCGAACATGCGGATAAGCTCATAAGAATCGCCTGTAAAGCAGCACTCGGCCTGCCTGAAAGCACAAGCACTATCCGACTGAATGAATTAGGTATGATGAACACTTTCGAGCAATATGCAGCGGCCACCCTAATGGCGCAGCGTGAACGGCTAAACACGACACCTCAGGGACGCTCGGTTTTACAACGACTTCACTATCCACTGACACCACAATATTGCGGCGACGAAACAATACTGCTGCCATCTGAAATCAGAGAGTGGATCCACGTGACGCCAATCCCCCGTCACATGCACCCAGTCCATCATGCGGCACGGAGACGCGTGCGGGCAGCCACGTTACTAAGGCGGCGAAGCGATCCGGATACTTACTTTACAGACGCAAGTTCGTATCACAAGAATACAGGCACCCTCAATACATTTGTAGCAGTCGTGACTAGCCAAAGAGGAACAACCGTAGCAGCATCCATACACACGAAATCGGTTGCAACGACCAAAGCTGTGGCCATAGCCCTGGCCATACGCGCCGCGGAAGCTAAGGGCCAATCGGCCTACGTGCTGACAGACTCGCAGGACGCCTGCCGCCTCTTCCTTGGGGGGGCTTTACCGGGCTGCGTCTTCCGCATCCTAGGAACGGAATTCACCCTAGATCATTGCGTCACTTGGTGCCCGGCGCACACAGGGATAGCGTGGAGCGAACGGGCGGACCGCTTGGCTCGAGGCATGACAGGCTGAGCCGCGGGCCACACCGCCCGAGAGAACATCTCCACACCCGGTGCGCCAAGAAAAATCCTCGAATCACAATGGCTAAGTAGGCGAACCAAAGCCCTTCTTCACCCAGACCTAGACAGGAGGCAAGCGCGGAACTACAAACAAACACTTTCCCACATTTATACAGGCTACACAAAATGTAGCCAGACAAATACAGCAACACATGCCCGCGGTGCGAAGGTACACCGACACTGGAACACATAACATTACAGTGTGCGTTACGTCCGGCGGCTGCCACGTCGCCGCTGCTAGACAAAACTCGACATAACTGGTCGTGGGAGGCGCGACTCGCGGAAGTGCAATTGGGAAGCCAACTGGCGACCCTTGACCATGCTCGGCGAGCCGCTGTAACCAGCGGGACCCTGGAGGAGGGGCTCCCTATCCGGATTCTCGGCATGATGTTAGAGTCGAGTGGTTCAAACCACCAGACAGTGCTGCGACTCACTAAGAAGACGGACAATGCCACCAGACTAATCAGAAGAGTGGCCAACCGGCAGCAAGGCCTCGGAGAAGATAACCTCGTGAGATTGGTACATGCGTTCGTAATGTGTCATTTCACTTACGTCGCGGCCATGCACAACTGGCAAAGATCGGTAAGGGATAAGCTCAATGCATTAATCAGGAAGGCAATCAAGAGAGCTCTCGGCCTCCCCGTATACACTCCCACGGAACGCTTACTTCAACTTGGCATGCATAACACGCTAGAGGAAATAGCGGAAGCACAGGAGAGGGCCCAGTTCATCAGGCTATCTACCACACAAGCTGGAAGGCACATCTTACAGGAGCTGGGCGTTCCTTCCAGAGTAATCAAAACAAAGTTCTGCAGCATCCCTCGAGAGCAGCGGGACCGCATCACTGTCGCGCCTATCCCACGAAACGTCCATCCAGAACACAACGAGGGAAGACGTCGGGCGCGCGCGAAGGCTCTCCTGGAAAAGGCTCGTGAACGGGCTTCGCAGAACAGTTTCTTAGACGCAGCGCGCTACGCCGACGGACAGGCCTTCGCTGTAGTTAGCGTAAATCATGAAAGCCAAATAACGAACGCAATCTCGATTCGGACGACGTCCTCTGAAATCGTAGAGCAGGCTGCAATAGCGATGGCCTTATTGGACAACAAGAGGACATCAATCTACAGTGACTCCATATCAGCTGTTAGGGCATTTGCCAAAGGAACCATATCCGAGCTGGCCCTAGGGATATTAGGAAGCAAGGAAATCAAGCCACACACATTGATCTGGTTTCGAGCTCACATGGGACAGATTGAGGGTGCCCCGCCCAACCTCAACGAGTCGGCACACGGAGCTGCGCGAGGGATCATCAACCGCGTAGCTACCGGGCAGCGTGACGCCGGGGGTACTGACAATCGGGACTCTCCTTCCTCGTACACCGAAATTACCAAGCACTTTTACTTGGCTCGGAGGATCTACCCCCTCCCACATTGCAAACTCAATAGACCTCAGGCTTTCACACTAAGGCTTCTACAGACGGGGGCATACCCAAACCCCCTACTTCTTCACAAGATGTACCCCGAAATTCAGACGACAAATGCATGTGCACTATGCAATGACTTGGCCAACTTACCTCACATGCTCTGGCGATGCCCCGCGTTACGCAGTGATGAAAGTAACACTTCTTGAGGCTGGGATGCTGTCCTACACAGCCCAACCTCGAAGAACAGTTATGGGCTGTCCAACGGGCCCGCGACGCAGCGGAGCGGCTCGGCCTCTCTGTCCCGACGTGGGAGCGGCCCGCTGCGCGCTAGGGCGCGCCCTAAAGGACCCTAATAAAGTTTTCCACCCATCCATCAGGGGCCATAACTGATAGAACTTTTCAAGCCGGAGAGACTATCAATCGTTTCCGACATTGTGCAATGCCAGATCGGCTGTGTGTAGCAATCAAGAACAAGCGACATGGAAATTGGACGAATGGAGTCATCTTGTGCCACGACGTGGCTATGGCGTTGGGCTGTGTAGCACGAAGTCGCAGAATCAAATGCTCGGGCCCGCGGATGCTCGGGCCCAACTCCGACGCGGCCTATTCAAATAAATGTAAAACGCAGAAACGCTTTTCTGAGATAACCCCTGGATCACTTTTAATGGAATTTGTTGAATTTGAGAAAGTTAAATTCTAGTATTGGCTGGAAACAGAAGTTTGATTTAGGGCCTGAATTTTGTTTGAAATATTTTGAAAATTTTGAAAGTGCGAAAAAAATAGAAGCACGACGTTCACCAACTAGAACCTCTTCATCAAAAACAGATATCGTGGTTCTTCAAACGGCATCTACTATAAGAGTCAAAGCGGTCAAATTCGGTATCTCAATTTGTGTATTACGTGAATTAGTTACGTGGTGCACAAGGGTTCTGCAAAAGCCGTATTTCGATAATGCTAAATTGTTTGAGATTCATTTGTAACATATCAATTTTGTCTGATGTAGATTTACCAAGGTAAATATACCTGGTAGCGAAGCTTCCATAGGAGCCCATACGTTCAAAACATGGCGGTCTATCGGCGGTTCATGGGGCTTAGCGCCATCTGTATGTGGTGGGAACACTTCCGGTGGAAGAAAAAATAATGTGACGCCATGTCCGTTAAAAGCAGAAGTGACGTCATCTTGTTTTCGAAGGCGCGAAATTTGTTTTGTTGTCCTTCCTTTGGAGCTATATATTCAAATGCCCCGCCATTCGACTAGATGGGCGTTTCGAGCTTTCAGCGTGGAAAGCGATGCATGAAAAGGCCAGCCGTACGGTTGTAGAAATCGCATCCCTGCACAGAACATACTTTCTTTGGAGGCCGACGAAAGCTTTAGGTGTAGAGTGCTGATCCTATTGTCGGATGCCAAGCCCGTCGGCCAGCGCAGTCTCACGAAAACAACTACACAATTATCTGGCGGTCGTAACCCACTCCTTTTAACCGAACAGATTAAGAAGCGATGAAGCTACCCACGTCACCAAATTCAGACAAACTTCGACAAGCACGAAAACAAACTGTGAGGGGGGCGTATTTCAACAGGTGAACTTTACGAGTGCGCCTTTCTGCCCATTTCAAGACGTGCATTGCACTGCGAGTGATAGTGGCGTCAACGCCCCCTGTAGCGATGGGCGCTGAAAAGAAATGCATTTATGAATAATAATAAAATTAAACTAGTATTTTCTTAACTCGTCACGAATATATAAAATTGACTAGGAATTTTATTTTCGTTGAATGAATCTAACATGTGTCTCGTTTGAATTATAAAACGCGTTTTTCTTTTTCAATGTTTGTTCCCTCCAAACATAGTCGCGTTTCTATCACTGCTCCCATAACCCCCCATGCTGATGTCGGTGACAATTTGTACTGAACCGCTTTTCGCCCGAAGCTTCGCGACCTATTTGAATCGACCTTGGATTTACTATTAGATGCTATTCAGAGAATTGTGATATTCTTTTTAATTGTTGAAGTACAGAGTTTTAAACGTGATAGTTTCGTTTTGTGAAAATTTGAGATTTGTGCCAATTTTGAACACAAAATTTACAACCCAAATGAAAAATTTGAAACCAGAAGGCAGTAGGATTTATGTTTTCCTTTCAACTGCAACAAACGTCATGACATATTGTGAAGTGGTTGCCGAGAAAATCTAATTCACCTTCTCCATGCATTTAGATAGGAGCATTCGAGAAAAAGCTTCCTTTTAAGGAGGACGCCAAGCTGCAACGTGAGCCTCCCCCCCCCCCCCACCCCGAACGAAATTTCTGGCTACGCCATTGCCGGTGGGATCCCGCGCTTGCGCAAGCTCGGCGGTATGGGGAGCGCCACCCACGACACATGGTTCCACAAATCACCCTTCAGTGCATACAAAACGCTTTCCTGCATAGCAACTGGGGTCAGTTCACAGTTAACAAGCCGCTGTTAGATGGGAAGAGGGCTTGGCACCGGAAGGTGCCGTGTCCATGAGCTTACGTGTACTCATCAACCCAACATAATGACGAACCAGACATGGAGACCACGACTTCACCCTCAATAGAGCCAGACGTTTCAAACAGCTCCACAGCTGTCTTTATACACATACCGCTTAGCATTCCAAGTACTGCAGACAACATGTAATGAATATATTAAGAAGACGTAGCACAACTTTAATTTATGGCAAGCTGTGATAAAGGATTTCGTAGGGAGCGTATACCTTTTATTTGGCTGTCTAGAATGCAGCCACTGTAATTGTTTGTTTGCGTTTAAAGGTTGCAAAGTGTAAGTGTCTGTGTTACACGTTGTTTTTTGATAAGTGTGGTTTCGTCATTCTTTGCTTCATATGATTTTTTATTTTATTTTTGGCCTCGCCCCTCCCCATTATTTTGAGATTCATTTTCCTTAAGTCAATCTGCCTACCGCATATTCCCCTCCTCCGCCTCACCCATTGAGGGTGGGAGAGAGAGAAAGCTAGGCGTACATAAACGCGTCGCTAAGGGACGCAGCTGATCGTTGACGAAGGCGAGTACCCTTGTCAAAACGTTGGCCTCGGCGACAATATTTGATTGTACAAATGGTAATGAAAAGAAGCAGACCAGAGCAATGAATGAATTAAAGAAGGAGAAGACAGCAAACCTCGCTGAAGACCCTGGGCGTCTATTGTGCGACGCTGATATCGCACATGTCAATTGGTAGTGATAAATTCCAAAGCTTGCCAGCCGACACTAAACCGCCTTTGACGTTTGTGTTTGTGTTTGACTTTTGACGATGTGTTACGGCGGGAACTGCCCAGCGCCAGCCTACTCCATAATGCCAGCGTGTCTGGCGCACTCCTTTCGTCGTCTGCTACATCTCTTAGCGGTGAGGTACGAAAGAATATCCTCGTTGCCCAAACAAGGGGGATGCGTAATAAGGAAAAAAGAAGTTACTTACGTGGCTAATGCATTCACAAAGGAAATTTGGTCTTAGCTCTTGTTTGAGTTTCCAGCGTGCAGACATAAGCGCCCATTTTCAAAATTACGGGGAGGGGGGGGGGGGGAGGGGATGTAATACTTCTCCTCGTACGACTCCTGCCAAATACGGCTATGATGTGCGACACACAATCAGAGTTGTTGACGAGCTGCTCTGTGCAGACGACACCGTAGTACACACGGTGGTCTGTGGGAGGAAACATTAAACTGAACCTTTCTGATCTCCTTCACTAGGAGCCGAGCAAACGCCGAAGGTTTTCCGTACGTCTCGTCTAATGTCGCGAGACGCCGTTAGCGTCACTGTAAACGGTCCTGGTCGCGCTTGCATTGGTATCATCATCATCATCAGCCTGGTTACGCCCACTGCAGGGCAAAGGCCTCTCCCATATTTCTGCAACAACCCCGGTCATGTACTAATTGTGGCCATGCCGTCCCTGCAAATTTCTTAATCTCATCCGCCCACCTAACTTTCTGCCGTCCCCTGCTACGCTTCCCTTCCCTTGGAATCCAGTCCGTAACCCTTAATGACCGTCGGTTATCTTCCCTCCTCATTACATGTCCTGCCCATGCCCATTTCTTTTTCTTGATTTCAGCTAAGATGTCATTAACTCGCGTTTGTTCCCTCACCCAATTTGCTCTTTTCTTATCCCTTAACGTTACACCTATCATTCTTCTTTCCATAGCTCGTTGCGTCGTCCTCAATTTGAGTAGAAGCCTTTTCGTAAGCCTCCAGGTTTCTGCCCCGTAGGTGAGTACTGGTAAGACACAGCTATTATACACTTTTCTCTTGAGTGATAATGGCAACCTGCTGTTCATGATCTGAGAATGCCTGCCAAACGCACCCCAGCCCATTCTTATTCTTCTGATTATTTCTGTCTCATGATCCGGATCCGCAGTCACTACCTGCCCTAAGTAGATGTATTCCCTTACGACTTCCAGTGCCTCGCTGCCTATTGTAAACTGCTCTTCTCTTCCGAGACTGTTAAACATTACTTTAGTTTTCTGCAGATTAATTTTTAGACCCACTCTTCTGCTTTGCCTCTCCAGGTCAGTGAGCATGCATTGCAGTTGGTCCCCTGAGTTACTAAGCAAGGCAATATCATCAGCGAATCGCAAGTTACTAAGGTATTCTCCATTAACTTTTATCCCCATTTCTTCCCAATCCAGTTCTCTGAATACCTCCTGTAAACACGCTGTGAATAGCATTGGAGAGATCGTATCTCCCTGCCTGACGCCTTTCTTTATTGGGATTTTGTTGCTTTCTTTATGGAGGACTACGGTGGCTGTGGAGCCGCTATAGATATTTTTCAGTATTTTTACATATGGCTTGTCTACACCCTGATTCCGTAATGCCTCCATGACTGCTGAGGTTTCGACAGAATCAAATGCTTTCTCGTAATCAATGAAAGCTATATATAAGGGTTGGTTATATTCCGCACATTTCTCTATCACCTGATTGATAGTGTGAATATGATCTATTGTTGAGTAGCCTTTACGGAATCCTGCCTGGTCCTTTGCTTGACAGAAGTCTAACGTGTTCCTGATTCTATTTGCGATTACCTTAGTAAATAGTTTGTAGGCAACGGACAGTAAGCTGATCGGTCTATAATTTGTCAAGTCTTTGGCGTCCCCTTTCTTATGGATTAGGATTATGTTAGCGTTTTTCCAAGATTCCGGTACGCTCGACATTATGAGGCATTGCGTATACAGGGTGGCCAGTTTCTCTAGAACAATCTGCCCACCATCCTTCAGTAAATCTGCTGTTACCTGATCCTCCCAAGCTGCCTTCCCCCTTTGCATATCTCCCAAGGCTTTCTCTACTTCTTCCGGCGTTACCTGTGGGATTTCGAATTCCTCTAGACTATTTTCTCTTTCATTATCGTCATGGGTGGCACTGGCACTGTATAAATCTCTATAGAACTCCTCAGCCACTTGTACTATCTCATCCATATTAGTAATGATATTGCCGGCTTTGTCTCTTAACGCATGCATCTGATTCTTGCCAATTCCTAGTTTCTTCTTCACTGTTTTTAGGCTTCCTCCGTTCTTGAGAGCATGTTCAATTCTATCCATATTACACTTCCTTATGTCAGCTGTCTTACGCTTGTTGATTAACTTCGAAAGTTCTGCCAGTTCTATTCTAGCTGTAGGGTTAGAGGCTTTCATACATTGGCGTTTCTTGATGAGATCTTTCGTCTCCTGCGATAGTTTACTGGTATCCTGCCTAACGGAGTTACCACCCACTTCCATTGCACACTCCGTAATGATATCCACAAGATTGTCGTTCTTTGCTTCAACACTAAGGTCCTCTTCCTGAGTTAAAGCCGAATACCTGTTCTGAAGATTGATCTGGAATTCCTCTATTTTCCCTCTTACCGCTAACTCATTGGTCGGCTTCTTATGTACCAGTTTCTTCCGTTCCCTTCTCAGGTCTAGGCTAATTCGAGTTCTTACCATCCTGTGGTCACTGCAGCGCACCTTGCCGAGCACGTCCACATCTTGTATGATGCCAGGGTTAGCGCAGAGTATGAGGTCTATTTCATTTCTAGTCTCGCCGTTCGGGCCCCTCCACGTCCACTTTCGGCTATCCCGCTTGCGGAAGAAGGTATTCATTATCCTCATATTATTCTGTTCCGCAAACTCTACTAATAACTCCCCCCTGATATTCCTAGTGCCTATGCCATATTCCCCCACTGCCTTGTCTCCAGCCTGCTTTTTGCCTACCTTGGCATTAAAGTCACCCATTAGTATAGTGTATTTAGTTTTCACTCTACCCATCGCCGATTCCACGTATTCATAGAAGCTTTCGACTTCCTGGTCATCATGACTGGATGTAGGGGCGTAGACCTGTACAGTCTTCATTTTGTACCTCCTATTAAGTTTCACAACAAGACCTGCCACCCTCTCGTTAATGCTATAGAATTCCTGTATGTTACCAGCTATATTCTTATTAATCAGGAATCCGACGCCTAGTTCCCTTCTCTCTGCTAAGCCCCGGTAGCACAGGACGTGCCCGTTTTTAGCACTGTATATGCTTCTTTTGGCCTCCTAACTTCACTGAGCCCTATTATATCCCATTTACTGCCCTCTAATTCCTCCAATAGCACTGCTAGACTCGCCTCACTAGATAACGTTCTAGCGTTAAACGTTGCCAGGTTCATATTCCAATGGCGGCCTGTCCGGAGCCAGTGATTCTTAGCACCCTCTGCAGCATCACAGGTCTGACCGCCGCCGTGGTCAGTTGCTTCGCAGCTGCTGGGGACCGAGGGCCGGGGTTTGAATGTGTTGTTCATATAGGAGGTTGTGGCCAAGTACTGCACCAGGGTGGCCAATCCTGCTCTGGTGAGGGAGTGCGTTACCGGTACTGGTCACCGGGATCAGGCCACACTCCAGGCCTGCTTATGCAATTTTATCAACACGCGGATTTTTTTTTTTATCCGGTGGAAAATTGCCGGCACCGGAATTCGAACCACGGACCTCTTGCACGCGAGGCGGGTGTTCTACCTCTACGCCACCGCTGCAACTGCATTGGTGCAATGCACCGCTGCATTGGTATATACACGCATAGATTCTGTCAGGCGGGTGGCAATTCCCTCTGTGCAGCATGAGCTGTCTCGCGTGCCACATCGTGTCTTGTCGCATATACGCGCACTGTTCTGACGCCGTGATGGTAGCTCGAGCGCAACGATCCCGCCTCTGGTTGAAACTGCCAGTTTCAGTTTGATTGTGGACGAGGCAGATGCGCAACAGGTGCCAATATTCTCAAATTTCCCTTCAATCAGTCAGGAGAGCAACCAGAAAACACCGTTAAGTGGAAAACCTAAATCATGAAGGATATTCCTTATTTTTTTTTAACGAATGGGTGCATTAGGATAACTTTCAAAACCAATGCAACTTATCGTCTTTGACACATGGCACTCAGTGAACAGTGCGGAAATATTGGACAGTTATATTAACAGCATACCCGCCGTGGTTACTCAGTGGCTATGCTGTTAGGCTGCTGAGCACGAGGTCGCGGGATCGAATCCCGGCCACGGCGGCCGCATTTCGATGGGGGCGAAATGCGAAAACACCCGTGTACTTAGATTTAGGTGCACGTCAAAGAACCCCAGGTGGTCGAAATTTCCGGAGCCTTCCACTACGGCGTGCCTCATAATCAGAAAGTGGTTTTGGCACGTAAAACCCCATATATTGTTATATTAACAGCATTTCTCTCCTTACGTACCGATAAACGCAAGCGCCATTACAGAACGTTATGGTTTCCCGTCCCTTCCATACCTTTAGTACAAATTGAGGGAGAGCATAACGTAAGCAAGGCGTTACAAGAGAGTGCGCATCTAGTGCTTCGCACTAAACATATCCAAACCAAGGAAACCTACTGGTGACCGTCATGTCGTTTCCATTTCGACGCGTCTTGTTGGGCCTATGGACGCTGGAATCACCGAACCACCTCAGAAGTATAAAAATTGAGGGGAGCACAGAGGAAGCGTGAACTCATTTTAACAGTTACTGGCAATCTTCGATGGCGAGCATTGACTTAAAGTGGCGACTTCAATATCGCCGCAATTGACTCGGGAGCATCCCCGTTTCATTGGCCAGCTACCGTGACGTCATGGATCCAAGTGCACTGCCACTGTGCTACGAAAGCGCCACTGGCGTTGCCATCACGAGAATTCACGCGAAAGCGGGGCCCATGGGGGCCGCAATATTCGACAACGCTGTGTTTCGGCGCACGTAAATATTACGTACCGTAAACTCGCATCATGACCCACGTTCGCGTAATGCACGTAAGCCATGGCAACCAAATAGAGTATGGAGCATGCGCAAATACGACAACGCGATCTCTTTACATGCGTGACACGTTGACATTTGCTACAGCAAACGCTATGGTAAAACCGTGTAATAACGGGGTTTTCTGAGGGTAGTGACTCAAGTATGGATGAGGGGAAGGATCTTATGACTTCTATAGATGACGCACCTCTCCCCCCCTCTTTTTTTTGTTTGTTGATAGTGCAATCGCCTTATAGGTCGGCGTCACCCACTCTCTAGGCACCTGTCAGTCAAAAAAATATTAAAAGAATTCCGGGGCTGCAGGTGTCAAAACCTTGATCTGCTTAGAAGGTGCGCCAGCCGCAGTCGAAGAGATTCCGAATTTTGACCTCATCGAGTTCCTTACCGGGCACCTAAGTGAATGTGCACGAGCACTCTTGCATTTCGCCGCCATAGAAATGCCAGCACCGTGGCCTGCATTGAACCTGTCACCTGGACCTCAGCAGCGCTAGGCCAGAGCTCTACTACGCTAGTGTGGTGGGCGACACAAAATAAATGACATTCACTGAAGCATCCTTGGGTGATTTGAACGAGAAAGCGTTATGAATTACCTAACTGGTTACGTGCATTACACGTAACGTCCCAGATTATCAAGTGTCCCTCACAACTTTACATTAATAAACCTCGATCCACCTTGGCCTAATGTGCACCTGCTTTAATCCACGTTAATCGATCTTCATCCACATTGCTCTAATTTTTGCCAATCTTAATCTACTTTAATCAACTTAGTTTTCATTCACTTTACTTAGACTTGATTCACTTTACTTCACCTTAAGTTACCTTACTCTGGTTGTTCCAACTTACAAGAGACGGATGATGATTTTTGTTACCACTTGTTGCGGACATTTCTGCCTCGTGGGACATATAATCTTTTAGTATCAATACGGGCCCATCTTGGAGAGAGTCGAGTATAACGCTGCGTCTCAAAGCGCAATCTGTCACAAGGTAATTGAGATTGCCAGAAGCTGGCAGGTGAAGCCCGCGCCAGATGTCTGGAACGGCGACTTGGGCGCAAAAGAAGCGTGCGTGCGGTCGTGACCTGATGGTTATATCTGTGGGCGTGTGCGAGTGTGTCCATGAAATCGCGGATTTGCTAGAGATGTGAGGCATAGAAACGTCACATTGATAATTGCGCAAGGTCACTCGTGAAGTGCGTGCAGCGTTGGTTCCTCTCCAAATAATTTAACGTATTCATGGCAGGCAGGAACCGGGGTTTGGTTTTTCATATGTCAACGTACTTTCTGATCAGGACTGATGTTTCAGCAACGTTCATGGAGCAGATGCTTCCAAGAACTCCACAGCTGTCATTATACACATTCCACCTAGGATTCCTGGTGTTGCACCTGAATTTTCATTAATATATTAACAACAAGTCGCGCAAACTTAATGTTTTGAAAACTGTGCTTAAGAACTGTGTAGGCAGCGCACGCCTTTTACTTTATTTTCTTGAACACAGACAGTTTATGTGTTCGTTCATGTATAAAGGTTGTAAGTTATAAGTTCCAAGCGTTCATGTTCCACGTTGCTTTTTTTGACGTAGGTTGATGATGGATGGGGTTTATTGACGCAATGGCTTTTACATAAAACGTTCCTTCATTCCTTGCTATATTTGTTGTTGTTTTTTTTCATTTGCGGCCTCGCTCCAAATTTTTTCGACATTCAATTTTCTTACTTTACTCTGCGCACCGGCATATTCCCCTCCTCCACATCCATTTAGGATGAGGGATGTAATAGTTCTGCGGAAATCCGCAAGGTGGACAGAAGTAAGTAATAAAGATAAAGTGAGACATCCACGCAATCAGAGAAATTGCTATGAAGGAAACTCATTCCAGTTCCTCGTAAGAAAAGCCTCGCAGTTGAAGAAAAATTAGTCCCGGTCAGGGTCTCGAACCTGGAACCACCGCCTTTACGGGGTAGCCACTCTACCATATGCGCTAACCAGGCGTTAAATTACGCCCTATTCATTACACACGTTCAAAAAGCTGCAGAGCACAAGCATACGGAATATATTAACACAGTCATTGTTCAGCGCTGCTGATTATAATAGTTCAGAATCCCTCGCCCATAGGTTAGATATAGGAAGCTATTCTTGTGTCTTCAAACATAATTTTACGGTCCCAATACAATGGCCAGGACGAACGAAGCGCATCGTTAAATGTTTTACGGCGGGAACTGCCGAGCGCCAGCCTTCTGCGCAACGCCAGCGTGTCTGGCGCACTCCTTTCGTCGTCTGCTACAGCTCTTCGCGGTGAGGCACCAAGGACAATCCGCACTGCTCAAACGGGGGAGGTGCATGATAAGAAGAAAAATTAGCTACCCGCCTGATGCATCGGCAAAGAAAATTCGGTATTAGCTGTTGGATTTTCCAACGTGCAGAAAAAAGCGCCCGCTTTCAAAATTGTGTAGGGGCGGGAGGGGGGGGGGGGGGGGTGAGGATGCCACACCTTGCCCCGCCCGACTTCTGCCAAAAGCGCCTATTGTGTGTGACACAGAATCAGAGTTGTTGACGAGCAGCTTTGTGCAGACGACACCATAGCGCACATGCTGGTCTGAGACGGTAAGCATTAAACTGAACCTGTCTAACCTCCTTCACTAGGCGCCGAGCAAACGCCGAAGGTTTTCTGTCCGTCTCGTCTCGTCTCGCGAGACGCCGTTAGCGTCACTGCCGACGGTCCTGGTCGCGCCTGTATTGCTGTATACACGCATAGATTCTGTCAACGGGGAAGCAGTTCCCGCTGTGCAGCATCAGCTGTCTCCCGTGTTACATCGTGTCTTGTCGCGTACGCGTATTCCTGTGACGCCATGATGGTAACTCGAGCGCAACGCAAAACCTTGCTATCGCTTTTAATGCTTCGCCTCAGGGTGAAACTGCAAGTTTTCGTTTGTGGAAGAGGCGGACGTGCAATAGGTGACAATATCTTCAATTTTACCTCAATCAATCAGGCAGGCAGGCAGAAAACACCATTAAGCGAACGACCTAAATTATGAAACCAATTGTTTATTTTTTTAAACAAATTGGAGCATTAGGATAACTTACAACGCCTAAGGAACTTGTCGGCTTTGACACATGACACTGAGTGAACAATGCGGGAATATTGAACGCCCGCCGTGGTTGCTCAGTGGCTATAGTGTTAGGCTGCTGAGCACGAGGTCGCGGGATCGAATCCCGGCCACGGCGGCCGCATTTCGATGGGGGCGAAATGCGAAAACACCCGTGTACTTAGATTTAGGTGCAAGTTAAAGAACCCCAGGTGTTCAAAATTTCCGGAGTCCCCACTACGGCGTGACTCATAATCATAAAGTGGTTCTGGCACGTAAAACCCCATTTAATATTATGATTAAATATTGAACAGTTATATAACGACATTTCGTACTTTACGTATCGATAAACGCAAGCGCCATTACAGAATGTTATGGTTTCGCGTCCCTTCAATACCTTTAGTTCAAAGTGAGCGTACGCATAATCTAAGGAAGACGTTACAAGACAGTGTGCCATCTAGTGTTTCGAGCCAAACATATTGTCACGCGTACTTGTCTTTATCGGGCGACCACGTTTCGCCGCCTAACAAATGTTATCGCACAGTGCGGAATGCGGCTGCATGTATCCGAAGTTTCTGGAAAGTTATCGATGCTTCTATCCGCTGTCTGTTGTCGCCGAACCTTATGTTATCTGATTTCATCGCCTGCCGCGAATGGTGTAGAACTTTGTGGAAGGCACGCGGGTCCCAACGATTAGTCTGGAACGTTCCACGATTGATGTATAAAAGCCGACGCGCATGACCCGCTGATCAGATTTTCGACGATCGCCGACCGTGTTCGCCGCTATCCTTGTGCTATAAGTGTAGTCTGTTTTTGTGGGCACAGGTTCGCCCAATAAAAGTTAGTTTTGTCTTTCACAGTATTGCTACTGTGTTCTTCAGCGTCACCACCACGTGACAATATACAAGCCAAGACAACCTTTTAGACAATCATTTTTATGCCGACGCGTCTTGTTAGGCCAATGTACGCCAGAATCGCCGAACGACCTCAGAAGTTGTACGCGCTAAGCGTTGATATGTAACAATTCAGGTGAGCACAGAGGAAGCGTGAACTCATTTCAACAGTTACTGGCAATCCTTGATGGCGAGCGTAGCCCTAATGTGGTGACTTCAATATCACCGCTGTTAACTCGGTAGCATCGCCGTTCGATTGGCAAGCTAGCATGACGTCATGGTTCGAAGTGCACTGCCACTGTGCTACGAAAGAGCCACTGGCGTTGCCATCAGGAGAATTCACGCGGAAGTAGGGCCCATTGGGGACACCATGTTCCACAACGTTGTCCTTCGGCGCATGTAAATATTACGTAGGGAAAACTCGCCACATAACGTACCTTCAGGGGGTGTACGGACGCGCGAATAAAAGGCGGGCCGAGAGAAGACACACAAGGTCACGCACAGTGCTGTACACTCACAAGTGCGTTGTGCCTACAAGCCTAGTGGGGCAAATAGCCAAATTCACAGGTACCCGGCTCTCACACATCTGGCCACGGAATATATTTGGCCACATCAACTGTGGCAGCTCCCGATAGAAAGTCTCCGATCAAGTCTTGGAGCGGGGACCTAAGTTCGCCATGGAAGCTAAGAGTATAAAACCAGAGCTACTCTCGTGCGGCAGATCTCCAGACAGGCACCGGAAGACGAAGGCATGAGGATGAACTCTGAAGGCGTGGATGTCCTGAACAAATGCAAGCTTCAAAGTTCGAACTTACCAGTGAAACACGTTGTTTCGTACTTAGTTGAAAAAGCGCTGTCTGTCCTACCTGTTGACAAAGAAGGAGGCTTTGCACTATTTTCACGTGGTTGCTACAACAAAAAAGCAGGTGAAGCAATAACAGACGTCTTCAATGAACGCAAGGAAATTTCACTGGTGAAAGAGGAGAGCTGTTGCGATGTGCCGGGACATGAACCTAGGTAAAGTATTGAAAGCATAGGAAAAAGCAAGAATGACAGTCTCGATATATTTTTAGCCCTAAAACGCGCAAACAAGGTGCCTGTTCAGGGTAATTGGTGCCCTGTTCAGGGTAATCCATTGAAGTCTATTTATTAGACAAACTTAACCTACTCGATATTAAAAATCCGCTCGTCACGAAAAATTCTGAGGCACTCTTAGCCTTTGTAGAGGCCACCTGTAACGCGGGACTAAAGGCCTTCTCAGCAGATGTGAAACACCTGTATTATTCTTTGGCGCAAAATGAATTGTTGTGTTCAATCATGTATAGATGAATTTGGGGTGTAAGATTTAGTACGAAAGCGGACACAACCGTTGAATACTGTTTAGAACTTTTAGACTTGTACACGAAGTCAACAATTGTGCAAGGAAATGACATTCCGTGCCTTCAGAAACAAAGGGTCTGTATAGGATCCTCCTTAGCGCCTGTTTGAAGCAACCTGTACTTAGCTAAGCTAGACAGACACCTGTGCTCCCGCATCAATGATACAAAAGTTGCTAAAATATTTAGATTTGTTGATGATTTTTTAGTGTTTGTCAATGTTCTGCTAGAAAACTTTGACACAGAGTGTTCAGCTGTTAGTAATATTATATGCGAGCGCCTTTGTCTACTGGAAGTAACGTTCGGAGTTCCCATAGTACAAAAAATCAAGGCTCTGGATGTTAAATTTAGCTTCGGTGATGATCTAACTTGCTGGTGTTACAGTCCCATGGCAAAAGAACCGTTGCTTTCATATCATTCAGCCCACACCAAACTGGTAAAAAGAGGAATTCCGAAAATGTGTTTTACTAACTCACTTACTAAATCATTCCATCATAGCACTGACAAAGCATTCACACAACAGGCCATGCGGCTACATGAAGCAGGTTATCCCAATCACGCTCTGGCATCAGTTTGAGAGGGAATACTTAGGCAAGTGCAGCAATCAGTGACTTCTGAACGTGCGGAAGGAAATAGTAACTGAGAGAAAAAAAGACCAACCGTGATACCTTATATCCACCGGTTGTCGCACAACCTAAAGAAAATTGTCCGCCGAGGTAACACTGATATGGCTTTTTCTGCCCCTAGCACACTAATCAGCCTGTGCTCGAAAGCAAGACCAGAAACGAAAGAAAATGCTCCTAGCTGCCAAGTTTAACACAGGAAGAACTTTAGAGATTCTAAGCCGTCGATTATATCAAGTATACCCCTAATTGAGTGGGAACTGTTACGTCGGACAGTCGGGCAGACGCATTAATGATAGACTGCTCGAACACAAAAATAAAGTCGACAAACATGTATCAGGTGGGTTTCTCTCCCTTCATTGTAAGCAACATCAGTGCTCCCCCCTCTTGGAATCAACAACGATTACTGGTAGAAATAAGTGCGAACTCACTAAACTTGTAATAGAAGCCGAGCAGCTTGATGCCCTACGGGATTCCAGTATCAGTAAACCGTCGTTGGCTCTCTCTGAAAAAGAACTGAAATTTTTGCGCATGGCTTAAAATATTACTTACAAAAATGTTTCGCTCTGATTGTTTCTCTGTTCACGTGGCTGTGGCTCATGTTGGATTAGTGTATAAGTACGACTCGGTTTTCGATAATAAACATTGTTGGAAGTTAGCGCTGTGGGTGTCCCTGTGTGTCTTCTTTTGTCCCGTATTTTATACGTGATACCGTACTCCCCTTGAAGGTGCATTACCAACAACCTCACATTGCAACCCTCGTTAACATAACGCATGTTCACGTTAACGCGATCTCTTTACGTGCGTGACACGTTGACATTTGGTGCCGCAAACGCTATGGTAAAGCTGCCTAATAACTGGCTTGTCCTATTTTAGTGACTGAAGTGTTGATAAAGGGAAGGATCTTGACTTCCGTAGATGATGCACCACTCCCCCCCCCCCTTTTTTTTGTTTGTTAATAGTGCAATAGACGTATAGGTGGGCGTCACGCACTCTTTCGGCACCTGTCAGTCGAAAATATAAAGAAAATTCTGGGACTGCAGGTGTCAGAACCCTGATCTGAATAAAAGGCGTGCCAGCCGCAGTGGAAGCGATTCCGAATTAATATTGACCTCCTGGAGTTCTTTAACGCGCACCCATATAATGTGTTTGAACACTTTTGCATTTCGCCGCCATCGAAATGCGACCGCCGTTTCCTGGATTGAACCTATAACCTGAACCTCAGGAGCGCTACTCCAGAGCTCTAGTACGCTACGGCGGTAGGCGACACACACAAAAAAAACTGTCACTTAATTATTCTTACGTGATTTGAATGAGAAAGCGTTATGAATTACCTCACTGGTTACGTGCATGACACGTGACGTCATATATTATCAAGTGTCCTCCACAACTTAACATTAATAAACATTAGTCCACCTCAGCCTAATCGGCACCTACTTTAATCTACTTTATTCCATCATCATCCACATTGCTCTAATTTTTACCAATCTTAATCTACTTTAATCCACTTAACTCCCATTCACTATTCGCCACGTTAAGTTACATTACACTGACTTGTTCTAACTTACAGGACGCTGATGATGAGTTTTTGCTACCACTCGTTGCGGAATTTTCTGCCTCGTGGGACATATAGTCTTTCAGAACTAATATGGGCCCATCCTAATGACAGTCCAGTAATCCTTACACCGTGGTCCAGTTTAACGCCGCGTCTCAAAAAGCACGATCTGTCACGAGATAATTGAGAAGCCCAGAACCTGGCAGGTGAAGCCCGCGCCAGATGTCTGAAAGGGCGACTTTGGCGCGAAAGAAGCATGCGTGCGGTCGTGACATGGCGGTTACAGCTTTGGGCGTATGCGAGTGTGTCCACGAAATTGCAGGTTTGCAAGAGATATGCGAGGCATAGAAAAGTCACTTCGACAACTCTGATTGGGCATGGTCACCCGTGACGTGCGTGTGGCGTCAGTTTCTCCCCAAATAATTTAACGTATTCATGGCAAGCAGTAAGCGAGGTTTGGTTTCTCATAAATATATCAACGTACTCCTGAGAAAGGGACTGGTCGCATTGCCAATGGAGCCAGTTGCTCCAATGAACTCCACAGCTGTGATTATACACGTTCCGCCTAGGTTTCCTGGCGTTGCACCTGCAGTTTCATTAATATATGAAAAACAATTCGCGCAACCTGAATACGTGGAAAACTCTGCTAATTATCTGCATACGCAGCACATGTCTTTTATTTGATTTTCTTGAACGCCATCACTTTGTGTGTTCGTTTTCCGCCCGTGTACTTAGATTTTTGTGCACGTTAAAGAACCCCAGGTTGTCGAAATTTCCAGAGTCCTCCACTACGGCGTGCCTCATAATCAGAAAGTGGTTTTGGCACGTAAAATCCTATAATTAAATTAATTAAGTGTTCGTTTGTGTTTAACGGTTGTAATTTCGAAGTTCCTAGCGTTTGTGCTACGAGTTGCTTTTTTTCCCCATAGGTTGGTGATGGATGCGATTTATTGGCGCAAAGGCTTTGCATCAAAATATTCATTCATTTCTTGCTACTATCGATTTCTTTTTTTGTTACGTCCATTGCCTTGCCCCAAATTTTTTCGACATGCAATTTCCTTACTTTACTCTGCGCACCGGCATAATCCCCTCCAGCCCCTCGTCCATTGAGGATGAGAGATGAAATAGTTCTGCGGAAACCCGCAAGGTGGAGAGAAGTAGGTAATAAAGATGAAATGATACATCCACCCAATCACAGCAATTGCTAAAAAAGAAACCCATTCCAGTTCCTCGAAAGAAAACCCTCGCAGTTGGAGAAAAATTTGTCCCGGCCCGGGCCTCGAACCCGGGACGACCGCGTTTTCGGGGCAGCAGCTCTACCATCTGAGCTAATCAGGCGGCTAGCAGAGGGCAGGGCACATTCGAACTAATGTTGAGCCTAATGGCCTTTGGTGTTGTACCAGGGCAACGGGTTAAATTAGGCCCGTTCGTTAAACAAACGTAAAATGCTCTAGAGCACAAACACATGTAGTATATTACCACAGCCTAATGTGCCCACCCACTTCGAACTTTCCCTACGCACCAAACATTACATCGTCCTTACTGTTACCGAACCTATAGAAACGGCCTCGTTTAGTTCACTCAAGACACCAGGTGAAACCAATATACGTATCGCACAAGAAAGGTCACCCGAACAAAAAAAAAATCACAAGTGTTCAATAAATGTTCGTAACGTTGGTCAGTAGGCCCGGAACGCTAAACATTCACAACACTTTCCACTCATGCGGAACCCCTTCCTTCTAAATGCAGAGTGCTCTTGAAAAGTTCGGAAACGTTGCTGATACGAGCAGTGAGACACCATGTAACGCTTGCTTAGGATGTTCTTTAATGTATATGTAAAACGTTTTTTTTCCAACACCTGTATTTCATCAGTACGCATTTACCAGGCAGGCCGTAGTGGAGGACTCCGGAAATTTCGACCACATGGGGTTCTTTAACGTGCACCTAAATCCAAGTACGCGGGTGTTTTCGCATTTCGCCCCCATCAAAATGCGGCCGCCGTGGCCGGGATTCGATCCCGCGACCTCGCGCTCAGCAGCCTAACACCATAGCCACTGAGCAACCACAGCGGGTTACCGAAAACGTTGTACGCAGCTAGCGGACTCCGACGCGCCGTAAGCCGGAACGCCCGCAATATCGCACCAACTGTCACCCGCCTAGCAAAGCGGTCGATACCGTACAGCGGTGCGGTACCACCATGCGTTGTTACTGATGGTACGGACAGCTCCCTCGCATTCTTCCCTCGCGACACCTAGCGCGTCGCGACGCTGTGGTTATGGCGCTGCGTCTATAGTGAAAGACAAAGGCGCCATCGCTTGGGACACGGCTCCGCTGGTGACGAGAGACGGTCGCGGAGTCTGCACGGGGTTACGAAATTGTCCTTGAGGAAGTGGCGCTCGAAGTACCGGTTTCTGCCTCGTAGGCGTAAGCTCGGCGGTAAGGGGAGTGCCACCCATAGCATACTTCTCGAAGCATACAAAATGCTTTCTCGGATAGCAAAGCTGGGTTGCTTCTTCGCAAATGTTTTAACGAATTCATGGCAAGCAGGAAGCGAGGTTGATCATTCAGAGGAAATACCATGATCAACACCATGTGGTAAAGGAGCCCAATGATCCAAACAGCTCCATAGCTGTCATCATACACATTTCGCTTAGTTTTCCTGGTGCTGCAGGAAGCGAGTTTGATCATTCAGAGGAAATACCATGATCAACACCATGTGGTAAAGGAGCCAAATGATCCAAACAGCTCCATAGCTGTCATCATACACATTTCGCTTAGTTTTCCTGGTGCTGCAGGAAGCGAGTTTGATCATTCAGAGGAAATACCATGGTCACTACCCTATGGTAAAGGAGCCAAATGATTCAAACAGCTCCATTGCTGTCATCATACACATTTCGCTTTGTTTTCCTGGTGCTGCACCTAAGATTTCATCTATATATTAATAAGACTTCGCCCAACCTTATTATGGAGGACACAATGAAAAAGAACTTTGTAGCTGGAGTATGTCTTTTATTTGGCTATCTTGAACGCAGTGGCTGTAATTGTTTGTTTTTGTTTAAAGGTTATAAGTTATAAGCTGCGAGTGTCTATTTGTGCTACCCGTTGGTTTCTTTTTATTTCATTCTGGGTACTTCATACTCACTTTACATGTTCCTTTCTTTTCGGCCTCGCCCCCCCCCCTTCTCCGTTTTTTGTGACTATTATTTTCCTCACTTTACTCTGCGCACCTGCATAGTCTCCTCCTCCTCCCCCACTGAGGGTGCGGAAGAGTGAGCCACGCGTATATAAACGCGTTGCTAAGGGAAGCAGTTGATGAGCTGACGAAGGCGAGTACGCTTGTCAAAACGTTGTCTGTTGCGGCATTTTTTTATTGTAGAACTAGTAATCACAAGAAGCATACCAAAGCAATGAAATACCTAAATTAGTAGAAGAACACAGTATTCGTGTGTAAATACCCTGAGCGTCTAATGCGCGGCTAATTTCTCAGTTCTCAATTCGCAGTGACAAATTCTACCGCTCTTCAGCCGCCGTACCGCGTTTGACGAAGACCGTCCCTGAAAAGGGCGAAGCATCGATTGAAAAAGCAAATTAGCAGACAACCATAATAAATAAGGATAGTAGCTTTATTGGCCGTGTAAACCGATTTTAAACACTCGCTTACTAACTAAAATATGATGGGCCACTCCACTCTGTGAAATTGGATGACCAGCGAAGCTGTGCAACCCACGACAATGAGGTGACACGGAATTTTGAACAAGGATACGAACACATTCATAGTCATGATCGGGGGTCATCGTTACGAAAGGAAAACAAACACGTTTATTTTTGCGCATCCGTGTTCATTCGTGTTATGCATTCGTTATATACGTTCGTTATATACATTCGTGTTTTCATTTCGCGATATACTGAGGCAAAGAATTGGAGTCCGAAACCACCACACCGATTGGCAGTGGCCCAGTGCCGACAACGCCTTCATAAAGGGAGGAGCAGCATGGAAACGCTAGCATGATGAGTGCCGTGAAAGCCAGCTGTGGAAGAAGACGACGACGAAGGTGCGAGCAGTGGCACGAGCACTACTTACTGGAATGCCGGCGTTTCTTCTCCATGAGGAAAATGACAATGACAAAATGACTGTCTTTCGGAGCGTCTGTGCTTGGGCACTCACACAGGAATGTGTGCTTCGCCTTAGAAAAATTTATTATGGAATCAAACCGATTTCATTGATGACCGTATTATTCTTTTCATTTCTCCTCTATTGCCTCATTTATATGTTATAGATAATTATTTTTTCCTCTTCATAGCATGACAGTCTACTGAACCGTTTCGATTTTTCTGCGCCTAAATTCATGTAGCAAAATTATAGATTTTTGCCTCCATTTTCTGAACACATAGGCAAAGTCTGGCCGACTCTTCGCTAATCCCCGCGAGTGGGTAAGCGCCAAACTCATCAACGACATCATCATCATCATCATCATCATCATCATGAGGGGCAGTATGGGGACGCTGGCATGATGCGCGGCAAGGAGGCGAGGAAAAACTTTATTTGCTCTAATGGTGTAGAAATTAGCGGTGGCAGATGTGGTCGGCCATCTTCACGGTCTTCTTCCCCATCTGCGCAGGGTCGACGCCCCTATTCCAGGGCACCACTGAGGGTGGCTACTCGGCGAGCGTGCCTTACTAGTTCATGCTGGACTTTCGGGTCGCTGCTGGAGAGCACCCTCTCCCACTGCTCCGCACTCGGGTCTTTTATTTGAAGGAACGAAACCTGCTCTAGAAGAAAACAACGACGAACGTGTGAGCAGTGGCGCGAGTGCATCAGCGCGGTTACATCGAGGGGCGCCAACGAGCCAGCTATGGAAGAAGACGACGAACGCGCGAGAAATGGCACGAGCCATTGCTGATGATGATAGTTGTTGCTCGCACACATAAAAACACCATAAATGGCGTCAGTGTAAAAGAAAAATGAAAACACACACAAGCAAGTGTCCAGTATGGTGGCTTTGCCTCAGCAAGCTTTGAACTACGGCGGTGCACCCTTTACAGGGATTCAGCGCGATGGTAATTTACGACTACGTTGACGCTAATACAGCCGTACCGGCAGTATGGCAAGGCTGGCACGATGAGCGGCAACGGAGCCAGCCGTAGAAGAAGCCGACGGACGATACGAACACGCGATCAGTGGCACGAGCCATTGCTGATGATGATAGTTTTTGCTCGCACAGACTTGTTGACGGACACAAGATATGCACTGAACCGTAGCCATAAACAGCTTCGCTCTATCAGCGTGCCGTCAGCGTGCACAGGCGAACCTAAACACATCGCACTCGATGACCGCGGACGCTCGCTGTCAAAACGCTGGCGTGAGGAAACGCGGTAGCAGCAGCGAGCGAAGTGACCTTCGTGTTGTCCATCACTCAACGCAAACTGAGAAGCGAGAACACAGCTCATGCAAAGCTACGAGCCATCAGCCCCATCTAGACTCTGCCCCCAAAGCAGAGCGCTTTCAAGATAAAGTCTGCACGACCGCGCGCGTCCTCGACATACGCAGTCGCTGCTGAAGCACAACGCCCCCCTACCTCCCCTCCCCCAAGTTCCTTGCGCGCGACGGAAGGAGGAGTGCTTCCTCCCCGTTTTCCTTCCTTGCGCGCGCGAAATTCAAGCCCGCTCATCGGCTCACCCTCGTAGCTTTCAATCGTACATACAGCATGCGGCGCGCGGCGACGGTGTCGGATTTTATACGGAACCTTATGGTGAGGGCGAAGCTAACGGCGACGGTAAAAATGCGCCTGGCGTGTCCATATAATTGCTTTCGCAATGCAATGGCGAAGCAGCGAACGAAATGGCAGGTCGCAAACCCAGTCAATACCGCGCTGTTCTTTGGCCCTGTGTATTGAACTTCGCCGTAGTGAAATATGCAAAACCAGCCGGCCCTATCTCTTACCTTACTAAGATAATGTACAGATTCCAGTGCGTCGCACAGAAAACAGTGGCAGAGCTCTCACTTAGCATGGAGTGGTAGCCCCCGCAGTTAAGAAATTGTGAACGACAATGAAGAAAAATGGCTGTCAAAGAAATAAGAGAGGGATTATTGAATATGGCGTTTAATTTTGCCAGTAGTTTAGACTGAATGACAGAGTCAAAGCTTTCGAGAAGTAAGTAAAGATGGCACGCGCTTGATTACCTATGACTAGGTTAGAAGCGATATCATGAACAAAATTGACTAATTACGTTACAGTGTTATAATTGCGACGGAAACCATGCTGGGCAGATGTTAGAACGTCATTAGATATAAGGAATTCGAATATATATTTGTGAATAATCTCCTCTAACATCTTGCATGACTGGGGTGTGAGAGATATCGGCCTGTAGTTAGAAAGAAGTTATTTATCATCCGATTTATACAAAGCCAGCACTCCGGCTGTTTTCCATTTAGATGGTACTTCACTAGAGTCGAAGGATTTCTGGAAGATTACGGTCAGGTACTGAGCTGTCCATAGGTAGTATCTTACAAGGAAAAAATTCTGGATAGCATCTGAACCGGTACACTTCAAAATTCAAATTCAAGATTAGGTTAAATACACCATCATTACCTATTACGATATCACCTAGTTTGTTAGTTTAGGCATCACAACTAAATTTTGGAACTGCATGGTCATCGAGGGTGAAAACAGATTGTAATTACGAGTTAAAAGCATTCGAAACTACGATGGGGTCGTCAGTAATAGCGTCGTTAACCTCGAAAGAGGTACTGCACATTGCACTAAGTAAAACTGATGTCCCGAACCTGCGAGAATTCGATTTAAGTAGTATAAGGAGTTGCACTGAAAAATACATATCTTTAACATTTTTAGCACGAGTACCAAGTTCCCCCTTCGCTTTTCAAAAGGAACGCGAAACGCCGCATTAGAACGCTTTCATTTCCGTAGTCTACAGACACGGCGTGACAAGTGTAACGTATCCCGGTCAATCCAAGGAAGTTCATTATTTATGTCTTGTGTGTTTATATAGTCTGTCTACAAACGGGAAGGAACTACTATTTCGCTTACCTTTCGCAGTGCCTCTAGAAGGCCTGAACCGTTGTTAGGAGACCCTGGAAGAGCTTTCGTGTAAACCTTCCTTTTTCTTTTAACTACGGTAACGGTCTCCTACTAAAAGAAAGTGAAGAGAGGGGAGGAGAGAGGAACAGAAAGAAGCAATCGAACGTCGCGGGCCGTAGCGTAACACCGCTCATCCGTCATGATCAATCTAACCCAGGCGACGCCAGCGCCGAGCCCGCCGGTGCGAGCGGACACCGAACGCTCGAGGCAAAAACAGCTGCGGGTCGGCTCGTGGTGAGAAAAAAACAAAAAAAGACGCGATCTCGAGGATAACACCTTTGCTGGTGGCCGCATGTGGAAGTGTTGTGATGGCAAGCTTTGGAGACGCTATTGGCTTGGTACTTTGTTTCGTACATTCCTGGGCAACGCTGCGAAATCTATAGAGAGACTGCCCTGGCTGCTGGCATCCCCGACCAGAAAGTAGTGCGTTCGCATACGAAGGAAAGGCATTAGGAGCGCGCCGTGTAGTTCGATGAAAAAAAAATCAAACCTCTCATTTTTAGGTCGCGAAATATGACGTATTTGAACCATGAAAGGCGTCGGAGATCCGAACCTGTTTCTAGCCAACAGACTGGATTGAGATGTCTCCAGGACCTCGGCTACAGTGCATCGCACGCTCTTGGGACAAAACAAGAAAGAAAAACAAGCGTAAGACGTCGCCTGCTAGAAGCACAAGTACAAGGAAATAATTTGCGATTTGACGTAAGCAATGCGTCCACAAGTTGCGTAGTTGCGAAATGCGAAGTAGTCATATCTTGGGAAACTTTGCACATGGAGAACAACTGCACTGCGAAACCCGCGGAGTGAGACTTGCTGGGCCGCACTACTTCCGTAGCTTCCGCAGGGTTTCCTGCTAAGTACGGCACAGAGCTTTAAGAGCATCAGCGGCGGCATGAAGGCACTCGTGAGGGAAGTGTGCCGTTCTTTCTCTTAAAGCCGGTAAATAGAGCCTCTAGATTTCGCAACCCTTCTCGGGTTTCGAAGAAGCTTTCTCATACCTGAATTCACGCACCACGATAACGAAGGCTTTTTTCTTCTTTCTTCAGCCAATCCCGTGCACGAAGTTGAGATACTTGATTTGACGGCTACAGCTTTGTTTCGACTAGCCACACTTACCTGAAGGCGGTATGTGAAATACTTCGTCTTGTTCATTTCTTTGAGGCTTGTCTTCGCGCTTCTCCAGACACTCGCCTGTCCTCGACATCAAATTCGGTCGAATTCAATCTCGGCCAGCTTCAAATTTTGTCAGATTGAAAGTCTGTCGACTTCGAGTTATGTGGAATTCAAACTCTCCCTATACTTCAAGCTCTGTCAAGTTCAACCCGTGTCGAATCAAAACTCTGGCCAATCCCCATGGTTTTTGTGCTGCCGATCGAGTTGCGGATCATTTACAGTATTGCAGAGTATCACTGTAGAGTATCAAAGTGGTTGCTGTCACACACTTTAGAAATGAGACATTGCAGCAAGTTCTTTAACCAGTGGTGCGATGCATGAAGCAGCAGCCTTGCGTGCCGCCAGCTTTGGTCATTCTTGAACTATAAAGTACAGTTAAGGCACCTCACATATTTATTTCTAATACCCTCAATCGCAGTAACATTGGAGATGGGAGCGTACTTGGCAAGACGAGCAACGTAAGTGTAGTTGAACGGACAGAAAGATGCGACATCATTATAAAATATGTCACACATCTTGTAGCAGAGTACTCCCGACGTATCCTAATTACCATACGAATTAGAGCAACAGAATACGCAACATTGGAACACGCTTTTTCAGTACAGTTTACAACACCGTTGTATATCAGGGTCCGTAATCATAGCAACTTAAAACCAACGTAATACCAGAGTACCGGCCCACTGTTTCCTTTGACAGAAAATACGTTTACAACGTTACGCTTTTATTGTATTTACAGACGCTTGAAATTCCCTCTTCACCCGTCATGTTTATGTCCATCTCACAATAATTCGCTTCTATTATCATTACAGTGCAGATTTCCTTACCTCTGCAATTGGGTCGCGCCTCTAGTACGCTCAAATGCGCACATCGCGAAACATGTACCAGCGAAAAATATGCCGGGACCCATTTGAAAAATGCAGTTACTGTTAGAAAAAAAGTACTGAATGTGTTCCGCGATAAATTACTCCCACCACGCATACGTCTTGCACCTAAGCCAGCGAGACGACGACACGCAGGCGCAGGGTTATTGAAGAAAGAAACAACCATCGCTTCGGCATCCATCTTGCCCCAACGTGTGTAGAAGGTACAGGCGCGAACAAGTCATTTGTCCTTTTTGTGATAAACAGCTTCGCATCATTCTTCCTGTCGTGTATTCTCTATCTGGTTAGGCTCAGCCTCGGAAAACCGTTCCGTTCTTGCATACGCATATATTTTAACGCTTTGTCGAGGAAATTTATGAATGACGGCGAAGTGTGCTCTGAATCGACAACTCCCCAATGCGTCGTTCCGCGCGCCCGTCAACGAATACATAACAAATTTCGAACGGTTATGCAACTTGCACCTCGCGCGATGAAATGCCTCCGCACGATGCGAAGCTATCAGCTCTGCAGCGTCGTTTGTTGTATGCAATGCATCGCTCTGTTGTAAAACAAATGCACAGCAAATATGTAACGCTGTCACGAAAGAAAGCAACCGGGCTCAGCGCGACTTAACGGGAACACTACACCGACTCGAGACAGCGACGCCACAAGGGGGCGGGAGCGTACGAATCACGGTAAAGCTGAAGGTTGTAGCAAGTACCGTATAGACTCCTCTTATAGCCGCACGTCGCGACAGTCGCGGAAGCGAACAGCAATATACAGTAGGTAGGGAGGCACTGAAAGTGCTAAGGGAATACGTCTACATAGGGCAGGAAGCTAGTGACGGCGGATCCGGGTCATCAGACGGAAATAATCAGAAGAATAAGAATGGGCTGGGGTGCGTTTGGCAAGCATTCTCAGATCATGAACAGCAGGCTGCCATTATCCCTCAAGAGAAAAGTGCATAATAGCTGTGTCTTACCAGTACTCACCTACGGGGCAGAAACCTGTGGGCTTACGAAAAAGGCTCTACTTAAATTGAGGACGACGCAACGAGCTATGGAAAGAATAATGATAGGTGTAACGTTAAGGGATAAGAAAAGAGCAGATTGGGTGAGGGAGCAAACGCGACTTAATGACATCTTAGCTGGAATAAAAAAAAAGAAATGGGCATGGGCAGGACATGTACTGAGGAGGGAAGATAACCGATGGTCATTAAGGGTTACGGACTGGATTCCAAGGGAAGGGAAGCGTAGCAGGGGGCGGCAGAAAGTTAGGTGGGTGGATGAGGTTAAGAAGTTTGCAGGGACGACATGGCCACAATTATTACATGACCGGGGGTCGTTGGAGAAGTATGGGAGAGGCATTTGCCCTGCAGTGGGCGTAACCAGGCTGCTGCTGATGATGATGATGGTGATGATGACGACGACGACAATGATGATGATGATGATTATGATGATAGCCGCACGATTTTGATGATAGCCGCACGAGCTGGCACGCATGTCATCGTTGGTGAAGTTACAGGGTAATCTACACCACAAGCCTATTGGTCTTGCGTGCGTCTGATTTTTCTTTTTCTTTTCTTACCGTGGTTTCTTATCTCACGATTGTTTGACTCCGCAATTTTCCGATGCCTTGTTGTTATCATGTATCGACTGTACAAATATTATGTGCTAGTCCTGGGACTGTTCTGTTCAACTGATCAGCCATTTACTTTTGTAATGCTGCCTGAGCGAGGCATTTATTGAGATTAAATCGGGAAATGTTTGCAACCATTGTGTCGCCGGCTTCTTGAAGAACAAGAAATTTTGCGGTGATCAAAAGATGATAACATGAGGTGATATGAAAAAAAAACTTTCCGACAGTAACGCACATTTCTTAACTCTCTCCAAACAACCAACGAAGCAACGAAACGGCGCATTGTGCATTTTATGCAATTGACCAGCGGTCAATCAAGTAAATCGCATAATTCAAGATAAATAAAGAACACAAATTTCCCCCCAAGCTCTCACACCGAGGGCTGGTCTCCGTAATCCATAGAATAACTAAATTGAATAAAACAATAACTTGGCTGGATATAACTTGGCTGGAGATAAGCCAATTTCACTTTCAGCGCAACTGGCTCAACAAGGAATGGTAATGTGTCGTTGAACCTTCACACTAGTACGACACCAGGCCTATACCGAAGAACCATCGCTGTTGGTGAGGACTACATGTTTACGTATGCATTACACGTCGTTAAACATTAATTGGTCCCATGACACTTGGGCGCACTCCTTGATGATGGTGTGCTTGACGTGTCTCTTTAGGTTACGCGCGTGGTTTACGGCGAGTGTGGCTGAATAATTACAAATAGTTTATAATGAAGAAACCCCGCTTGCTGAAATATCATTCCGCTTTGCTCATCCTGCGTTCTTAGTCGGCTCAGTATTACTAGAATTAGGGGTGTGCGAACAGAGACTTTTGAGAACGAATCCAATACAAATCGGATAGTGCCAGAATCAAATGAAATCGAATATCGAATAGTTTTCGTATAGTTTTAGAATAATTAACAGCCGTTATCACGTTTAATCTAAAAGAGAGAGAGAAAAAAAGCAAAGAAAAGACAAAGATGTTGATATAATAGTATTCTTAATGTCAGTAAGCTTCTGTCATTAGATAGTTCGTTATGAAGAGGCGTTTATTGAGAGCACAAATGGAGCATAATGAGAAATCAAGTTGCTCCTTGGCATGCACAGGTCTCTTCAGAGAGCGCGAGTGATCGCTGTACAGCCTGTAAACTATGGCTACGTCAGTGACGTAGCCTGCTCCACTTCTCAAGTTCTGAAGTTCTCAGGTTCAATCGCTAGCTAGTCTAAATGGCGTGGTAGTCCATCCTTATCGGTAAATAAAAAAAAACACGCCTAATACTAAGTGTAGAAGCCGTACAAATCCATGACGTCACGGTGTTATGACGCAAGAACTTCAAACCAGAGTCTCGACCCACCGTTTGATTCCATGTCCTTTCTAGCTTACAAAGCCGCTTCTCGAGTTAATGGCTACCTTTTCGATATTTTGGGAGCGTAATTTTCTTATACAACTCAAACTATTATTGTTGTTTTTTTAGTGTCTCTTCCGAGCTAAGGTTGTCGCCTTTAGGATGGTACGGAACGCTCGTCGTCTCACGGCAAACAAAACAAAATAGTGAAGTTTGTCGAAGGACGTTCCATACATTCTCAGAGCATGACCACATGCTCAAAGTACGCGGCAAGCGAGTCGTCCAGCAAGCCAGCGAAGATCAAGCGCACAATCAAGCGTACCGCCGCATAACTAATTAAATGAGCTTTGAATAGTCCATGAACACGTACAAAAGCTCTCAATTTTGCAGACAAGTGGACGAACATAAATCATCATCATCATCATCATCATCATCATCATCATCATCATCAGCCTGGTTAAGCCCACTGCAGGGCAAAGGCCTCTCCCATACTTCTCCAACTACCCCGGTCATGTACTAATTGTGGCCGTGTTGTCCCTGCAAACTTCTTAATCTCATCCGCCCACCTAACTTTCTGCCTCCCTCTGCTGCGCTTCCCTTCCCTTGGAATCCATTCCGTAACTCTTAATGACCATCGGTTATCTTCCCTCCTCACTACGTGTCCTGCCCATGCCCATTTCTTTTTCTTGATTTCAACTAAGATATCATTAACTCACGTTTGTTCCCTCACCCAATCTGCTCTTTTCCTATCCCTTAACGTTACACCTATCATTCTTCTTTCCATAGCTCGTTGCGTCGTCCTCAATTAGAGTAGAACCCTTTTCGCAAGCCTCCAGGTTTCTGCCCAGTAGGTGAGTACTGGTAAGACACAGCTATTATATACTTTTCTCTTGAGGGATAATGGCAACCTGCTGTTCATGATCTGAGAATGCCTGCCAAACGCATCCCTTACCCAATCTTCTCTTTTCTAATCCCTTAGCGTTACACCTGTCAGCATAAATACACATACCTAAAATAGATGCTACGTTTGCCCTCGTAACAATAACTTCTGTTTTCTTTTGTTTTTTTTCCCTATACTACCGGCAGATTCGTGGCCTATTCCAACGCCCCTGAAGCGGTCGGCACCCTTTCACGGAGGATCAACCCATACCAACCAGCCTTCCTGTCGTGGCGCCTAAATCTGCTTTTGAATCCACGATAACTCGCCCAGAAACGCCCGCTAATCTCTTCACCCACAGCGAAACGTTACGCTTATACATAGCAGGTATAACCTATATATCTGACGAGATAAATTAATTTTTCGTTCGCATCCAGACGGGAGAGGTGCCACTATTACAGCAGTCTATACGGTACAAGGAAAAAGGCTCGGTCGTGTAGGGACGGGAGGGTGGACTCTTGGACGCGAAAGAAATTACTGACTGTGCAACGGAAAGTTGAGAAATGACAGGAGAAGGAGAAGACAAAGAGAGAGAGAGAGAGAGAAGGAGGGAGGGATAGAAGCGCACTTGCTTACAGTGCACGAAAAGAAAAGAAATATAACCATTAAGAAAAAAATGCAGCTTGCACTTCTTCGCGCGAGCTTAGGTGCTTATGAATAGCTTACGACATCCCTGCCCCATCTTTCATTCCTTTTTCCCTTCGCCCAGTTTATGAAGAGGGTGCTCGCGCATTTATTTCAATTAGCCTCGTTGACAATGCTCGCTGCTGATTCTTCTCCCGCTTCTGCTTGCTGCGGGAGAACCTTTTGTCCCTCCTTATAACGAAGCGGTGCGGGAGAGGGAGCCGATGGAACCAGGTATAATGAATGCGAACGGGCTGGTAATTATCCCGTCGCGAGAAAGAATAAAGAGCGTGGTAGCACAATGCGCGCGTGTGTTTTAAATTAACGTAAAGTAATGAGAAAACGCCGCGGCGGCATTGGCCCGGGGCGATGAAAGAACTTGCATATATAATTTGCGCACGAGCATTGTCCGCCATTGTTTTCGCAGCTGTACACACAATATCCCCGCAGGAAATGACTTGTACCCCGCGCACACCTTCCACATGTTGTATTGGGGGCTTTGATATAAAAAACACGCGTAGGTCTTTGTTTTGTGATTATCGCTTTTAAATATAATCTCCGTCGTTAATACCAAACGCAAATTACTATCCACGATGTTCGCGGAACCATGAAAAATTCTCCATGCATAACGCCGGTCGCTCCATTAAAAAGCGGTGATCTTTCGGTCGATCTCAACAGCTCGAGTTACGCGTAGAAATGTCTCAAGTATACAACAAAATCAACGCGCGCAGCAGAATAATTATGAAGAACCAACCACGGTTGCTATTCCAGAATGCGTTTAGCGAGAATTTGGGAGGTCGTTGTTCGTGGTTGCTATGTTGTGCACTGTGTGTCATGGGTGGCGATTGTCTCAACACCATGCCTTTTACCCGTACGCGGGTGGCAACTGGTAGTTCGAGCACCACTTCCACGAGGACCACTTCGAAACGCCGTGCTGCGTTTTGCGGCCTGAGGCGCCGCGTCTGAAACGACAGCGTACGTGCCTTCAAACGAAGGTGCATCATCTGCACGAAAGCTTCTCAAAACTGTCAAGAGGTGAAAATTCCATAACGCTCCCCTTAGAGCCGGTGTAATACCACCACGTGTTCTGGGTTTTTTTTTATGCGAAGCATATTACTAGAGCTCAACCCAGCTCCTCAGGCGCGGCGGTGTCGCCTTCAATGACCTTTGAGCCCATGCCATACCACGTGACACCGTGACGTCACGACAGAGGAGAAACGGTGCTCCCACTCGCGCCGTCGCTCGCGGCGTCGCGGCGTCGCGGCGGTATATAAGCAGCTGCGCTTGTTTCTAGGTGGCTTTGGCTCAACTCTTGCAAGATGGGCTGGGTGGGAATCGAACCAGGGTCTCCGGAGTGTGAGACGGAGACGCTACCACTGAGCCACGAGTACGATGCTTCAAAGCGTTATAAAAGCGCCTCTAGTGAATGCGGTGTTGCCTAAGAAACGAGCTGCTTCTAAGGCTCAGGCGTGCGTCGCTTGCTCAGGCGCACATTTCGTTGCCGCGCCGAACGCTGCGTTGCTCGACGCTCACCGCGTCCAATGCGGGGCGCGTAGTCGCTGCGCCGTAGCCCATTGTCTTACACCCCTTGGCGGGTCGACGGGAACGCTGTCGCGTTCCACTCTTGAAGGCGAAGCAGAGTAACGCATGAGTTGTTTCTTCGTCTAGCCGAACCAAATATAGCCAAGCAACAGCAGTTCACCAGGCTAAACAGTGGTTCAACAACTAAAATAAAGGCTAGTATGCTTCGCATCCTGGGCTTAACCTTAGCTAAGCCACAGCCATTTTTTGCCTCTGCATTACATTCGGGTTCAGCCCACGCAAACTCTTAGAAAGGAAGAAATCACTGGTTACTTCCGAAAGAGAATTGAACGCATTAAGAAGCATTGACAATATGCAGACGCTGGAGTTTTTTTTTTTTTTTGCAGTGCCTTCTTTCGGTGCGTATTATGCATAATACTGTGTATAAGTGATTAGGATATCTCATCGACAATGCCTCCATCGGCTGATAGAGGACGGCGTTTAGCAGCTTCTTCTCTTGCACAACGCCTACGTCTTTATTATTATTATTATTATTATTATTATTATTATTATTATTATTATTATTATTGTTATCATCATCAGCAGCAGCAGCATTATTATTATTATTATTATTATTATTATTATTATTATTATTATTATTATTATTATTATTATTATTATTATTATTATTATTATTATTATTATTATTATTATTATTATTATTATTATTATTATTATAACATACTACAGGCCCCAGTAAGGGCCCGAGCAGGAGGTGCGTAGATAGCATACAAAAACATGGATAGATAATTACAAAGCCAAATGTAAAATAACAGTGAACAATAATGCAATTCATCAAGATGTAAAGCACAGCTTGAAGTAAGCAAACAAAACTTAAGAGAAAGAGCAACAATACATATACTCAGCAATATTAAAGCAATATTATTATTTGACACGCCTCACAGTTGATTCCCTGTGTTTTGTATATGTATAGATAATCATGATGTAGGATTAACTTCCTTTTCCGCACGCCTCTTCGTTTCTGTTCCCATAGCTGTCTTACAGCATCTCATTGTTTCGTCCACGGCATTTGTCTTCTCTGTGCACTTTCTTGCCTTTTAAGTGCACCAGGGCGAAGCCTCCGTAGCGGTTCCTGCGCACGATAAACATTTGATTGATTGATTGATTGATTGATTGATTGATTGATTGATTGATTGATTGATTGATTGATTGATTGATTGATTGATTGATTGATTGATTGATTGATTGATTGATTGATTGATTGATTGATTGATTGATTGATTGATTGATTGATTGAGATAACGCCTTTTCCTGTTTGCCGAGACTCGGCTCGTAGGGAGAAATAATGATGGTTCTGTTTATTCCAGAAGTATTACAGAACAGTATACCCGCCGAGGTGGTTTAGTGCATGTGTCGTCAAGCGGATGAACACGAGGTAGCGAGTTCGATTCCCCACCGCATATCAGTGGTTGCGGTATGCAAAACCCACGGATACCACGCTTTCTGTACACGCTAAAGGAACCTGCGTGGTTTCTTAACATGCACCAAAAGTCAGGGAACTTAATGTCAGAGAACGACAGAGAACGTCACAGGAAGCGGTGCATAGTCCGAGACAGCGGTCTATACATAGCATAGCCCGCTGTGTGCCGTCGGGACTTTATGCCTCAAAATATGTTAATCTTTTAATGCAGCGTAACTTAGGAGGCTTTAGTGCGGGGGCTCCTACTCAAATGCATGCTAAGTGGATGTCCAGCGATGTTGTTGAAAACCACCACTGCCACGTGTATTTCAATTTCTAATTTGGAGTTTGACTCCAGCTAAAGCTTCGTTCCAAACATTCGCCCTTGGAGTCTCCTTAACAAACGTTTCCGATCCCCAGCCCGCACACGAAGGCGACGCTCCGTGCATTATTCACCCCGCACAGTCCCCCGAACGTCTTTTTTCTTGTAACGCAAAAGGCTAGATGGGCCGAAGCAGCCCGTTAGACGAACGACGCAGCAAAGCCGACGGGCGTAAGCCGGTATCGCACAGGCTCGAACGGCCGAACGGCGCCCTTTCATTGTGACGGAGCATCATCTTGACCACCAGCGATAAAAAAAATGACGAAAAAGACAACTTCGCTTTTATACGGCGCCCTATGGTTTGGCCGACAGTGCACGACGACCACGAGTCATGGCATCACCAACGGCGTTCTCGGCCGCTCGCGTTTGGGTATACAGAGGCTGTCGCGAGATCTCGCGTGACTATAGCGTCGGCCGAGTCGGCATCAGCGGGAGACAGCCTGCCCCCTGGCGCACCGAAAAGCTCGCAATTTACGCGCAGTACACGTCAAAATGGTTATCGCCCATAGGTTTCGATGCGTTGGACGCTAGTAGCGAGAAATTTCGCTAAAGTTGTTGTGTACCCCAATGCGAACGTCTGAGAATACCGATCCGGGACGCGAAATTGGGTTTATTCCGTCTCGTGTGAACGTGGTCCGCGGTTGCGGCTGTCGCTCTAAAAAAAAAAATGCGAGCCAGAAGGGTGCAAATACGTCAACACTGATCGCAAATGGCAGTGCGTGTGAAATCCTGTTGACATAGGACTGTGCTCAAGGAGGAAACGGTATCGACAGACGACGACAGCAGACGACACGCGCTTGAAGGTGGTACGCAGCTGGATTCTGTGGGAGAACATTTGTGTGCGCGGAGACCGTGGTGATAGCCAAAGCCGGAGCCGAGAGAAAGAAGTCGATCCAAGAGGTTAGTGAGAGCAAATTTCTCAAAACTGTGAAGATAAAAGCCGCACTGCTGAGGCGAATGAGATTGCCAGTAAAGCGGTGCAGAAGTTTAGATGTGTTCTAAAGGAATGCACAGCAGACGGTGCGCTGTTCAATTTTATACAAGAGACTCGTAGATTGAGAAACAAGCTTTAAGAATGGAACATTGGTCAATTAAACGTTTGCTAGAGAGCATCGTAGTTAGAGGAATTTCAGAATAAAGTTACGTTGCGTTCACTAATTCAAGAATTTCACGGCGAAGCAATGTAACGTGATACAAGTGCAGAAATTATAAGAAAACAAAGACGATGTTATATGCTAAAGTATTAAGATGTCTTTGTGTTGATTGCTATCTGCTATGGTTCATGAGTCATGCTTTAAAGAACTATTTTGGTTGTGGCCAGCATTGTCCACCTCGTTCTTATCATTTCTTTCTTTATTGCTGTTCTAGAGCTGATAATCTTCACCGAAAACAGACATTCTTGAATGAGTAATATTGATACGCGCTGCAGAAGACGCTGGACGATAAGCAGACGCACACCGAAAGCGGAAACAGACGACGTTCGAAGCGAGAAAATAAACTGTCGTTAGCGTCCAACAGCGAAAGAAAATATTGGGTGCTCAGGTCAGCAGACTGTAAAAAAAAATAGTGAAAGAATCCACACAGACAAAAAAAAATGACAAATAGCAAGCTGAAAAGAGGAGGATGATCATACGAAGAGGTTTAAACGTAGAGGCAGGAGGGTAGGCGAGGGGGGGGGGAGGGGGAAAACATTGGTCCGCGTTCGCTGCCGGCTATAGCCTATCCAGGGAATAATCAATCTCTTCTAACGATCAACGCCGGCTCCAAAAGACCATGAGCACGCGATTCGGGTAATAGCAAGGTTCTGTGATGATGAAAGGCCAGCGGAGATTGCAGCGGTAGAGTTGCGTTAGGCTTACGCACAGTTCGTCTCTTCCAAAAAAACCGCGCAGTACTTGGAAAGCTATATATAGACTCTAGTCAGTCATTTCGTGAAGTCTTAACACCCACACCACGCGTGGTATCTCGTTCGCAATGTGTTGTCGATCACAATAGAGAGAATCACGAACCTGTCACGACACCCAATACAACGACGCCCAAGACGGTATATGACTCGGGAAGCGCTATTGAGCAGCCATGCCCACGTGAAAGCATGATGCTCGAAAGACAGTAGTACACGCATACATTCCACGGCACTGCACGCTATTCGATGGCAGATACAGGGAGTCTTGTGTGCTGACGTTATCGGCGGTTACTCGCTGGCAAGAAGTGATCGAGTCTGCTCCGGGGAATCTCGACCTCGAAGAGGAAATGAACCGGAGCGACGTTACATTGCGCATGCGTGATGAATGTGAACGGAGCCCCCTCCGATGACGACGCAAGTCCTGGCTGGTTGGCTCTCTGCCCTACGAGATAACCACCCTTGCCTCAAATCAGTGTATGTTACTTATCACTTGTCCGCTACTGGGTGTTTGCCGATGCGCTAGCGGAAAACTTTCTACGACACAGTGTTCATATCAATAACACATTGTCCGCCAGGGATACAGTACTGTGTAGTCGCCTAGTGATGCAAACCTGCCAGGAAGTTGCGTATCGACGCCGTAAGAGAGACTATCGGCAAAATTACTAACTGTAGCGCTATCGATAGTATTACGATATTGCGATATGAACTTATTGATGGTGTGATAAAAACTATCACTGTTATTAGTATTGATAAATAGAGTGAATTAATCGGACGTGCATACGGTTCACGGTGTGCTAGCATTAGGCACTGTGCCTTCTGTCCTCAGACACAAGTGTACATTCGGCCTCGAAAGCTTACGGGACAATAGACTTGCGAGGAAGTTCTCGGGAAGTCTGGCCAAAGGAGCCTTGAAATCTGTTTCAGCGTGTAATGTAATGCGGGCCGATTATCGTTTGCGATCTACGTAGTGGCGCATCAGATATAACAAGCCATGCCTCAATGAATCGAAAATTCATATTCACCTTGAAATTCTTGAGCCTTAAGCTTTTGTGGTCGGCTGTAGTACGTATCCAAAAGCCTGGAGCACTGCTTCGAAATTTTCCTGATACAACCGTTGCGATGAAATTGAATGTGCCTCCAAACCATTCGCTGTACTTAAGCATTAGGCGCATTGCCTGCCCCCATTACAAGGAAGTCTACACTGTCAGAGGCACAAGACACAGGCTCCGCTAACGATGCTGCAAATACGTAAAACCCACTCACCTATGGGCAGCCTGTGGTCATGCATTGTAACCTGATTGCAACGTTCGTTCGGCCGGTTTTCGTCGTGGTGGAGGCGCGGTAGGTTGTTCCGCAACTCTGAACCGCGTGTTAGCAATTGTGAGCACTTCAGAGCCCGACGATGATGCATCCCGAGGTTCCCGCGTTTCCATGGCGACGCCGATGCCGGCGCGTGTCCAAGGCTGCCGAGTGCACCGTCATGCCGTGCACACCCGATCGCAGTTTGACTGATTTGTGCTGACGCAGCGTAAACAGTGCCGCGTGCGTAGGTTACGTAAGGTGTGTCTTTTACGGCGTCTTCGAGTACTCGTTTAGGAGTGCTCTGAACTGCTCTTGCGAGCAGCTTCGTGTTCGACTGGTCGCTCTCTTTCCACAACGAGTGCTCTCGGGCGCTCCGAGCCCCGTCGCCCGGGCAGTCGTCGAGCGTTCGGTGAGATACAGAGCATTTCCGCCGCGTCATCAGAACACAGCGTCACCGTTGCTGGTGGCAGCCAGGCCTACGTACCCGACGGCACTGTCTGTTGATGCCTCAGCAAACACTCGTCCTATCGCCGTCTTTTCTGTTTTTTTTACGGCAATAGTGTTTCTCACTTTATTACCTAGAGGGAAATCTGACGCCACCATCTATGGAAGTTTTCTAAGGGGCGCTGTGCCGTCGTGGGAATGAAGGTATATGGGTGTGCGAGGCTTGTGTTGGCTGGTGTTGCAGGAGGCTTCGTCTAAGACGTGGATGTGGCGCTACACGGATAATGCCTTCTCACGATAAAATCTCCATAAAAAAGAGTTTTCGCTCACCCGTATTGTATCTTTCAGTGAAGTTTACTCACATGCAGTGCATAATCAAGCGAAGAAAAGCAAGAACAGACGACAAACTGTTTCAAAGCGAGCGCAAATCTTGTCGTCTGTTCTCCAACTTTAAGCGGCCCACTGATTAGTTTTACGTTTCATATAATTTTACATGCAATCACAAGTCCTCATAATCAAACAAAACATGCTTTTTTTGTGTAATAGTAAACTTAAAACCAATTTTTACGTGCTGTTTGAGTATAAAACGAATCACTGTGACAGACGGAATGTTGCTAGCCAGGCGCACCTTCATGGCATCCTGGCTCTCCCAAGAACGATGCCGATCCAAAGTCACAATTTACCGTCATTCTCACTCATACCACAGCGCAGCGGCACCAGATTCCCCTCTGGGTAATATAGTGAGAAAGGTTCCGCGAGGTGAAATGGGACGTTTGCTGTAGTCACGTGGTTTCGCCTCTGCTATTTCCTGCTCCGAGAGCGAGGTGCATGTTGGACTTGCGTGCTCGTTCCTCGACCTCTTGAGTTCGAAGAAACGCCAGATCTACGGCACTCTGATTCGGAGGACGGATTCGAACAGTCGAACATAACCATTAAAGTGAACGTCAAAGGAGAAACGGTCATCGGCATAGTGTGACGTTTCCAACGTAATTATTTTTTCTTGCCGTGCTCCTTCGGCCAGTTCTTGTGGCGCTTCCGCATTAGTTGTCACCGGGATAGGCCCATCATGAGTGGCGGATGATAGGGAATATAATCTAGCAATATAAATCTACGTTTTTGCCGGGTCCAATAAGATATACTGCAAACAGTAGCCGTGAAGTGGTTATAGTCCACTAAGATCTCGCGAACTAAGTTGTCATGGCAACGTAACCTGCCGATGTCTTTTTTTATTTCCTGGAAAACTGAAATTGGTAAATTCGTGCGATCTTGCTTCATATATAAATTTCACTCATATCTACGTAAGGTCCGCCAAAGGAAATTATTTCAGCTTTTTTCTTTATTTTCTTAAATGAAAAATCCTTGAATGTTATAAGGAACATATGGTTACATAAGGAACATACAACCAAATATTAAGTTTGATTTCCTCGTACTGTACTGCTGATTTATTGTACTGCACAACTGCCACGCTCTTGAAGGCAAGCAACAGTATTGAAAATAAAAAATTAATTAATTAATTAATTAATTAATAGATGTGAAATTTTGCTGTTTTATTGAACATATCGGTATACCATGCAAACTATAGAATTTTACACAATAAGCAATAGCGACTTCTTGTAATAGCTTCCTTCGAACGTGACCTTTGGCAGACGATCGATTTCTTTGAACAAGCCTCGCTTTTCTCCTGAGGAGAGGATGGCTGAAAATCTTCAAAGCCGTTATTCAAGAGCAATTCCAACTATTTCTGTATACGCTTGCCTCTTACTCTTAGTGTTTGTTTGTGCGATTGACTGTTACTAGTGTATGTATGTATGTATGTATGTATATATGTATGTATGTATGTATGTATGTATGTATGTATGTATGTATGTATGTATGTATGTATGTATGTATGTATGTATGTATGTATGTATGTATGTATGTATGTATGTATGTATGTATGTATGTATGTATGTATGTATGTATGTATGTATGTATGTTTCTTTGTTTGCCAATTCTTTGTACATCTGGTCCGTATCTTCGTTTGCCTGTTGTTTGTTCGTTAGATCATTTATATGAACGTTCGTCTCTTTGTTTATCTGACACATGTCCATCTGCAAACCAAAAAGCAAGGTCGCCGAGCGCAACACCTTTAACAAAAGTTACCTCTGCACATCAATCAAATAAAACCCGAGCCAAACGCTGAAACAAATAAATCTGTGCCTTCGTTTACTACAATCCCAGGATTCAGGAAACCCAGCCAATCAAGTTAGAAAAACATGGCAGAAAGAAAAAAAAACAAGAAATAATCAATCGGCCGAGACATTGTTCCACGGAAGCCGCGACCGAAAATTGAATTCCGGACTTGTCTCAGCCGTCGCTTCCCGGCCGGCTCCTTCTTCTCTGGTCGAAAGTTCGTTCCGACTTTGACAAGCCCTTAAATTTCTGAACATTTCTGTTCTTCTTGTGTAGCTTATTTCGCATATTTACTCTTCGTTGCGGGTTTTTTTTTTCGATCTTCTTCGCGCCCTCGTACGAGTTGCGCAGGTCGTCGCGGCTTCTCTTGAAGGCAGGCCGGGCTCCCGTTTTTCATTTCTGGGAAAGCCTCCGTCGTTCAAACGTCATCTTGTCCTTCTGCGAAAACCCTGGCTGTCAATCTCTCGCTTCGACGTTGAACCGGCTTCCTTTCGTCTTATTAGCTGAAAACGCCGTCTTACCCAGATTACCACGTTTTCCTCCCATCCATGTCCGCTTCGGTTTTCCCATTTCTAGCAAAAAAAAAAAGAATTTGCGCAGTCTGTAGGATAGAGTGGGTACATAAAGATATAAAATGTCTACCTTTGCAGTCTACTGCAAGTTCTCATTAGCTGAGAATGGCGTCTTACGGAGATCCCAACATCTTCCACCGTCCGTGCTCATTTCGTTGTTCCCATTTCTTGTAGAAAAGAGTTTGTATACACTTTGTCGAATACAGCATGTACGCAGCGCATAAGAGAAGGATTTGTGCAGTTTACTTGAGGCATTTGTCAGCTTAGGGGGCGTCTTACCGATATTATGGCATTTTTTCATAAACTGTCTCCATTTGCAAGTTCCTATATTATGCTAAAAAATGTTTGAACATTCTATAAAATATAATATGTAAATCATCAGTAGAACAAGACTAGAGTCCATAGAAAGGTACAGCCTAGTTCAACTGTCCTTAATACTGTCCTCATGTCCTTAATAATTAGCTTAGAGTGGCCTAGTATCGAGATTACCGTGTTTTGCCCCATCCATGTCCATTTCGCAGTTCCCGCTCTTGGCAACAAAAGAAGTTCTACAGTCTATACATGAAGCCTACTGAAAAAGAACTTGCAACGTATAGGCGTACAGTCTACTTGAAGTGGACTGCTTTCGTACATTACAGATTCGTACTTTTGGTTCTGTGAAGGGTCAAGCCTTCTTTTAGGCGCAATATCTTGTGTTTATCGAGAGGAAGTGAACAAGGGAACATTTAACCATGGAGCATATTTTGACAAGTGAACCTGTCCTTGTCAGTGCAATTACCTAATTATTTGCTAAAGATGGACTGACTTTCATATTTTGTTATATATTTTCATTAGAAAAGGCAGTCAAGTTAACCTATGTATTCCTTGCTTTAATTGCCTGGTGGACTTCAGATGGTGGTTGAAATGAATTGAATTCTGGGGTTCTACGTGCCAAACCACGATTTGGTTATGAGGCACGTCGTAGTGGGGGACTCGGGATTAATTTTGATCACCAAGGGATCTTTAACCACATGGTCGTTTCCAACAAAAAAAAAATCGAGGCACTTAGAATTTTTTATTTGCTTCGCGAGTTGTCTATAGAGGATTTGTAGCATTTTTACCATTTACCTATTCTACATATAGCATCTATATAAACTGCTTAATATAAGGGTTTTTGACATCAAGTTCCCCTTACAGCAGTCAAGTGTGACATTTCTCTTTACATTTCTTACGCTAAAATGTGAACAAATTTCGAGGGCCTTCTCCGCAACGAACCCGCCGTGGTTGCTCAGTGGCTATGGTGTTAGGCTGCTGAGCACGAGGTCGCGGGATCGAATCCCGGCCACGGCGGCCGCATTTCGATGGGGGCGAAATGCGAAAACACCCGTGTACTTAGATTTAGGTGCACGTTAAAGAACCCCAGGTGGTCGAAATTTCCGGAGTCCTCCGCTACGGCGCGCCTCATAAACAGAAAGTGGTTTTGGCACGTTATACCCTATAATTTAATTTTTTTTCTCCGCAACGAGAGAGCGAGTGACGAGAAAAGAACGAAGAAAGGTAAGCGGCGAAAGGTACGCGATTTAAAAACCAAGATTTTTGTCAATAACTCGAACGTTCGATTCGATTCTCGAGCAAATAATCTCCGCCTGTGCGAGTAACTCAATTAAAGAGGCATTACGTCATTCTTTTACGGACACTGTTTTTTTTTTTCTACGAACCATTAAAATTTATCCAACCTAGAATTTACATAGGCTCTCTCAAACGTTTGGTGAGGGCTGGCTCGAGCCCTTGCAAAAATTGGCATAAGAATTCTCTTCACTTTCGCATTACCTTTGTTGCACTCAACGCAACTTCTTTTTGAAATGCAATTGAATCTCAAGCGTTATCCCTCGCGGTGAGAGAGGGGGCGACTGGGTCGAGAAAGATGGAAAGAAGGAAAGTGAGAGAGTGGCAGGCGCGTTCGTAAATTTTAATTAGGCCCGCAAACGCCGCGGCGCCCCGGCACCGCATGCAGCCTTGCATCGCTCGCTCTTCACAGCTTCTTCTCCGTGCTAACCGAGCCGGTGCTGCGAGCGCTAACAATCATCCGGGCCTTTTGAACGAGAGGCTCGACTCGCAAATGCATTCCGAATGCAGCAAACCTCACCCCCGTTATCCTCCTTCTCGTTTTCGCCAAAACAACATGGTGTAAGTAGAAGCGGTCGGTATGCGCGCGCACGCAGGCTTTCTCCAAGAGAGGGAGATTCGCTGGGATAGGAACGGAGAGTGAGTGGCACTTACCGTGAGTGCAGTGGGTGGGTGAGTGAGTGAGCGCACCGGAGAGGGAGTGCATTCCAGCAATTAGTTAATCACGACGAGGCGAACGAGGAGGAGAGCGCTTTCTCAATGCTGTTTGCGTTTCGTTTCCTTGCCCGAGGAAGTAGTCGAGGACTTTCCTATAGTTTCGATTTCGTTCCCGGCGAAGTTAATTTGATTTAGGTACTCAGCCGTCTGGGTTGCAGTGCAAATTTGGGGGTGGGGGGTGGGGAGACGATGCAGAAGACAGGATGTGCTGAGCGTCCATCTACGATTGTGAAGTCAAAGAGGTTGTGGCCGAGTTTTGGGAGAGACGAGTGTGATATGACTGATCAATATTGATCGTGGCCCTCATTGTTGAGGAGTGGCGCTCAGGTGCACGATGTGTCGAGAACTCGCATAAGGATTCAATGAGAAAACCTATAGAAGTGCACCTGCATTCTTTTTTCTGCTACTCATAGATTGCCTGTAAATATCATGTAGTCTCTGTGCATGACTGTATAATTTTTGTCGACTTCCCTTGGAAAAATAATGCATAATGCACGATTGCTTCATAAGAGGCTAAATCGGCAACAAAAAGTCAACGGAAACACGTTTCAATCCCTATAACGACTTTTGAGGGAGCGTATAATAGGAATAGTCAACTTTGTTCAAACAGCCCATTCGGACGTCCATGGACCATTACATAAGATATGGAAATAGCCTCGTTGGCTGCTTCTGTCTAAGCCGGTTCAACAGAAGTTGAAGGTTTAGGAGGAAAGGAAGGTGAAAGCATGAACAAGATGTGTGGCCAACGAGACGAAAGCAAAAACTTATCCAGGCGTTTAGAACACTGTCAAAGGTGAAGGCACACAGAAAGCGACACGTTGTGATGTTTTGTCTTGCTTTTGTGTCCGTGGATCCTTAACGCTTCTCCCCTGAATCTGAATATCCTACTTGTCGGTGCTTTCTCGTTCAAGCTAAACAACACCAAAGAACAGAGTGTGGCAGCAGTAACAAACAAAAAAGGCCAGCAGATCGTACTGGCTAAAAAACTATTTTTTTATTGTTCTCGTCAATAACAGAGTGAAAAAGAAAAGGTGCTACAAACGGGAAGCTAAGTCAGTTTCTTGGGGGAAAGTAAGTGCGTGATGAACCTAGTCGTGAAGCAGAAGCATAAAAAGGTAAAACACTTCACAGCCCATGAAACTTCTCGGGCCCCAGAATTTGGCTGGCTGGACAAATAACGAAGACTTCCCTGAAAGCTCCTCGACTTTGAGCATGCTGCCGAACTCTTGAGCAGCGGCAAACAAAGCTCTCGGTCGCGTTTGTCTTTCCCTCGATGTCTTTCACTTTGCTGAGCCGTCATCGGAGAACCTCGGCAGATTCTCGGTGGGTCTCGAACTTCCTGAATACTTAACGAGCGGTTTCTCTTACTTGCAAAGAAGGCGTACTTTCAATGAAAACAGAAGAACGCAAAGCTTCAACTGATACCGGATATTGATTGATTGATTGATTGATTGATTGATTGATTGATTGATTGATTGATTGATTGATTGATTGATTGATTGATTGATTGATTGATTGATTGATTGATTGATTGATTGATTGATTGATTGATTGATTGATTGACTGACTGACTGACAGATTTATTTATTTATTTATTTATTTATTTATTTATTTATTGTTATTTTATCGCATATAGATGGGATGGAAGGCGAAGGGAATAGCCATTCAAGGATGGCTTGAGGGAGTCCTTCGCCCCCATACTGACAAAGACAACAGCAGAGGCATACAGCAGAGGATGAAAAAAAAGAAGTGAACGAAGGTGTAGGTTTATAATATATTCTTTAGGGGTGTCCGAATAACGAAGTTCCGGGTTTGAATTGATTACAAATATTCGAGAAGAACCAATTTCGAATATCGAATAGACAGGCGAATATGTTCGCACTTCTAATCATCAAAAAATCTGCCTCCACTCCACCGTGCGAAAGTCGATGTACAGCGAAACTGCTTCCGACGTTGGACCAGCACGACCACCACGAGCGACTTACGTCACGAGCGCAAGCACGTGCACGGAAGTGCAGCATGATCCTCTTGCTTCTAGGCCCTCCGCCAAGCGCAAGCGCCCCACTAAACTAACTGAATTTTGTCAAACTAAAGTGCGTCAGAAATTTCGTCAAGTACTTGTTGCGCGCAAACTTCAGACATGATAGCTTCGGATTGTGATTCCAATGTACGAGAAAACACAATTATATTGCGAGGAAACTCAAAATCAAAGCCCTTTTGCAGCTGTCCTTGAGGTTTCTCTGAGTGGCCGCGGCCGCTAGGTGGCGGTTCTGTTTTTGCATGCACATTTGCATGCACGTTTTTGCATGCACAGAGCGCTATGGGGATACAATAGGTACGAGGTCCTCCGAGGTATGTCGAAAGGTGTAATGGTTCCAGGACTTACTTTTGGAAATGCGGTTGTTTGCTTTAAATCAGGGGTACAATCAGGACTCGACGGGAACCAAAGGTCAGTGGGTCGCCTCGCATTGGGCGCTCACGGGGAGACTACAAATGAAGCTGTGCAGGGTGATATGGGCTGGACTTGTTTTGAAGTGAGGGAAGCTCGCAGTAAGATTGACTATGAAGAGCGGCTGAGGAATATGGAAGAAAGTAAATGGGCTGGGAGAGCGTTCAGGTATCTGTACAGGAAAAACATTGATTCACAGTGGAGGAAAAGAACTAGGAAGCTTACCAGCAAGTATGCGGCCTGTAGGGTGGACAACACAGCAACAAAGAAGGTCAAGCGGAAAGTCAGAGAGGCTGAATTAATCTCATGAGTGGCGGCAATGGAAAAGAAACCTGCCATGAGTAACTACTTAAGAGGAAAAAACGAAATCAGGAGAGAAACCATTTATGATAACTCATTACTTTCGAAGCGAGATCGGTATGCTCATTAGCAGATTATGGTAGCTTATGGTACGGTAGTAGCTTATGGTAGCTTATGGTAGTAGCATTAGTAGCTCATGGTAGCTCATTACTTTTCGAAGCGAGATCGGGACGCCTTAGAACATGCACCTATAAAGCGAGATATAAGAAGGAAGAAGCATGTGCTTGCTGTGGTAAAGCTAGGGAAACTACGGAGCATGTTTTATTAGAATGTGAAGACGTCTACCCAGCGGTCGATTTAGGCACTACTGGCCTCCTTGAAGCCCTTGGGTTGAGAGGGAGCAGTGGTAAAGTAAACATGTCCGCAATAGACATTAGTAAGAGGTGACTGGAGGATCGGTGGAAGAAAAGTAGGGAAACGACAAAAGACGGAGACGTACAAAAGCACAGTTCGCAATGGGGGATCAGACAATTTGGGCGTGGTAGTTCATAGTGGTTTATTTGTCTTTTTTCATTGTTTAACCTAGGGAGGATATTAGGCAGTATAGTAGCAAGAGCTTGGTGGCGCAACCCACCACCCCGTTCCAAAGGGGACGCTCATAACATCCATCCATCCATTCAGCCAGCACACGAGCTCACGAAAAAAAAAATCTGTAGGTCCCACGGACTGTGGGAATATCTTTGCAGGTAGCTGTTTATCCAGCTCCATTTGGGTTTCTTCGAAGAGCTACCATATGGACCAACGATCTTGTGTAAAACAAACAGTTATGTTTTACGCGAGCCTGTGCTGACGAAACCTTTTTTTTTAAATTCAGAAACAAACGGTACCACCTGAGCCGTAACCGAAGGTGGTACAACGTCTTGCAGCGTCTGGGTAGCGTTCTGCTACTAGGAAAGGTATCTGGAATGAATGCAGATCCCGAAGGGGTGGACGCAAGTTTAACATAGCATACCAATGTTATCGCTGCTACAAGGCGAGAATACGACAAACTAAATACGCTCGCGCTCGTGAGGCAAGGAAGAAAACCTTTAATTCCAGTGGCCGAATGGAAGCTAGTGCACATACAAGTGCTCTACCTTGTGCTATATGGGGCGTGCACGTACGTGGCAGTCGCGGCCAAGAAGTATAATACAGTCGAATGCCTTTGTAAACGAAGTGCTCGGGGCCTTCGAAAACCTTTCTTATACAGATGACTTCGTTGTAAAGGTCGCACAGCGGGCAGTTCACAAAATAGCCGGGACAGAATTATTCGTTCGTTATGCAGATCATTCCTTTCCAGAGGCATTCGTTGTACATCGGGCCGCTGAGCCTGCGGCGTCATGGTACCGGTCGTTGGATACCGCTGCTATTGGAAGCCAATTATACATGCACAAGCCTACACGTTATCGCTCATAACCACCGCAGTCTCTACGGTAATCTTTGCAGGCTTTTGACAAATGCTTGGTCATTGTCGCGTTAACTAGAAAATCTGAACGGTCCTCGTGAACCGCTTCGGTAGCAACGAAAACCCCTTATCCCAACATCTTCCACGCAAAGACCTTAAGGAGCACGAACGCGATATTGAAGGTAGTATTTTGCGAGAACGCGCATTTTGAGAACCGAAGAAATTCGCCGACGATTACGATGCTCCATAAGGCGAAATCTAAGTGTTTTTGTTTCACGATGTACTGGCTTGCGGGGACAATCTGTCTCGTGCGGCACGTCGCAAACGGAGCGAAGTGTGGCGCGACTGCCTCGCTAATCGGGAGATCACGAGAGCCAGCGCCTGGGCGCTGCATGGCCGCGATTCGCAGCAGCCGCCGCAGACAGACATCTGCTCATGCAGCGCTTTGTTTCCATATATGCTCTCAGTCGATGCGCTCGACGCATGCCATCGGTGAACAGACGACGGCGCGCTACTCTGGCGCAGAGCCGTTCTTGCACGTCGCAGAGCCCGTCGCCGCAGAGCCTCTCTTGCGCGGAACGACGCTTTTCATCTCTCATCCATTCGCCATGCTCTCCTCCTCCGCTTTCCGTCTCATGCTTTCACTGCAGCCTCGTCCTCCGTTTCCCTCCTCGCGCTCTCTTCACTATCGCCGCCTTTCATTTACCGCTGCGCTTCGCATTCGCTCTTTCATCTTTCGCTGAGCTCGTTTCCTCGGTTACAAGGGACGCTGAGGCACGCCGATGCTCAACGCAGGAACGGACGTCTAAGAGCTGCGCTCTAAAAAAAAAAAACCTTCCCTGGATCATTTCGCACGGATACTGAGTGCACAAGCTCCCACAGCATCGCCTGCTATGTTCTCACATTGGCAAGCGACGCTACGGAGCCAGCTGTGGAAGAAGACGACGGCGAACGCGCGAGCAGGGGCACGAGCGCGTCCGAGTGGTTGCTCTGAGGGGTGCAAATGAGGCCGCTTTGGTAGAGGACGAGGATTCTCGAGCCATTGCTGATGATGGTAGTTGATAGTTATGATGATGATGATGATTGTAACGGTGGTGGTGGTGGTGGTGGTGGTGGTGGTGGTAATGGTGGTGGTGATTTTTTCATACCCCGTAAACACAGCCTCCTCATTAAGACGACAGAAAAGTGAAATTCTACGCTGGAATGATGAGCGGCAGCGGGAGCCTGCTCTGGAAAGAGACGACGACGGCGAGCGCGCCCACGAGCTAGTTCGCAGAACTTCAGTTTGGCCTAGTTGGTGTTTACTGCATGTCATATCGACCGCGTATCATATTCATATTGCCCCCCGCGTCGTTTTTGTGTTCTCTACCGCGGTCCCCGCCTTTATTTGCCGTCAGTATAATATCTAGTTCGCGGGTTGTTCGCGTACGACGGACGTGCCCTGGCCATATACACCTGCGCTATAAAAGGCAAGGAGCTTTACCAAGGTCGCTCTAGGTTGGGTGACCTACGCGTAGGATAGCCAAATATGGAGAAAAAATAAGAACGAGGGAGAGTGATCGTGCATACATCCACAGTAGGATGCTTACTCAGGCATAGTGTGCGCATAGACCATGCAGTCTAATTCGAGACGCGGATGAGAGCTTCTGGTAGCCTTATGAATGGCTACTCTAATGCACGTAGGGTAGCCACAGGTGGAAAGAAAGATATGAAGGGAGAAGGAAAGTCAATGCGCACGTATCCGTAAATAAATGCTCACTCCCGAGTAGTCAGATATGCTCGTATAGGCGAATTGCCTTCAAGGATCGCATTGGCGCTTTTGTAGCCTTCGGGCATGCTAGAGAGAGAGAGAGAGAGAGAGAGAGAGAGAGAGAAGTTTAATGATACGAAATGGAGAGGTCGGCTTGAGGGATATTGCTCTAGCCAGCTACTCGGCGTTGGGGGAAGGGGAAGAGGGAAGAAAGAGGCGCACGATGGGTGACGATGATGATGAAGGGAGGTTGTAAAACATGTGGCAAGTGATTTCGAATGCTCAAAGCCTACAGTCCAGGCCCGTACTTTTTAAACAGTTCAGTAACGCCTGGATGGCCTAGAAACTCGATTGAGCGTCTGGCCAAGGGCCTAAAATAACGTCCGCCGAAAACGGTGGGCTGTCGAGACGCGTAAGGTCATTGTTAAACTTCCGACGCTCTTCCACGTACTCAATTTCGTTGCCCAAGGTCCCAGGATGTCTGCTTCCGAAAACGGCCTGTCGTCTAGGCGGTTTCTGTAAAGTCAGTGGGGCTAAAAAAAAGAGCGCTTAGCTACACGATTTGATACGCGTGCTGCCGCTTAGAACTGGAGGTGCGGGTCAATTGGGGAGCTTAATTGTGATTGAGTACACGCGACTGAAGGGTGGTCGTGCCTGGAGCACCATCACAATGTGAGCGACCGAACGCAGAGGGGGTATAGTAAGTCACGTGACCTCGAAAGTGCGCAAGGTAATACGCAGCAGCGCAGGACACGTGATTTGGAATCGTACGTAAACGTTACGCGATTGTCCAAATAATAAAACGCTTTGTCCAAATTTGAAAGAAAAAGAAATAGCGTCGTAGGCTGCGTAAGTGCGGCGCAAACTCGTTGAACGACGGGAAACTACTGATCGAAAGTTAGCCACTCCTTGCATTTGCTCAGCTGTTGTTCTGCATGCTCAGCAAGCGCGCTTCCCATGCAGCCACCAGCGTTATTAGAAACAACCCTCACTTGCATCTGGCTTTCACCCTCTACAGACTCCGTTAAGCATTGGTATCGGTCACATAGTCTAGGCGAAAAGAATATACGACAATTCCGAATACTAAATTCTTGAACCGAATGGAAACGATATATCGAAGACTATTTATTTGTTTCGTAGTAGAAACTTTGCATATTCGCTCACCCCTATATTTTTCTCCCTCCATTCAATTACCTCATTTGCGTTAATATAGCGTCCAAGTAAGCAAGGAAGGGAAACAAGAGGTTAAAGGCAGAGAAGTTAACCAAATTAAGTGTCCGGTGGGCTATCGCCCTAAATCAGCTATTAGAGATGCCACTGTGTGAAGGTGCTGATTAATTTCGACCACCCGGGGTTCTTTAAGGAAGCGCTAAAGGGAAATATGAAGTCAAGCTAAAGTGATATACATTAGGGCTCGAGAATCTCTAAGGCGTCAGTGTGATAGCAAACAAGACCTTAGTAATCGAGAAATTTAGGTAAATGCAGCACACCAGTAGACTCCACCGGGACATTTGAGTACTTACCCGATGACGAAGGCACACCTCATTTAAATTCTGGCACTAGTACTCGACCACTCCTTATAAAAACATTATCGCATTACATTATAAGACGAAATAAAATGCTACTTGTCCAGTTCTATTTCATTTTTGAAAGAAGAACTCATTGACATTACCCTTGACAACGGCACGGGTGATCGAAAGGTTTCGTTTTCCCCGCTCGACTCTGCGCCGCCCGCACTTTCGCGTTTCAGTAGTTTGGTTATCGCGTAATGCTGCGCTGGTTTTGCTGCCTCTCGAAAGTCGCACAAACTGCAAGTAGCAGAGAACTCCCCTTCAACGTGATGTCCTGGGATGCCCGAACGTTCCGCACCACTTGTCCAAAAAGCAGCTGCCGCGGCGAATCCGCCACTCTGCCTTGGCTCGGTTTCTCTATGGCCGCGCGTTTGCGTTTTGTGCAAACAACCGTACCGCCGTCTGTCGGGCTCCTCCTTACTCACCGACGGCAGCAAAGGGAGCGGATGGCGTATGCAATGTCACCACTACCCGGTTTGGTGGCGGGAGGTTTGAAGTGCGATAAAGGTATTCGGACCCTTCAGATGCAATTTTCTCGTAAACTAAGTATTTTCTTGGCACGGGAGAAGCGTTGCCACTTTTCTGGAATGGTATTTAAACAGTCTGCGTTGATTTAGTGTTTGCCTTTAGTGTCCCTTGAACGTGAACCCAAAGCCAATAGGCAGTGTTATTTTCAAATTAAACCCTGTATAAATGTGGACGCCGCGGCTGGGAGTCGAGTCGACGACCTTCTGCTGAGCAGCCGAGCGACATATAGCCAATGCGCCAACCGTGGCTGGTGTACAGCATGTCCTTTATTTGACGAGGGCTTTACTAAAGCAGCACAATAGGAACTCTAATTTTATTTCTCTGGCATTGACCCTTCCTCCACGTCCCCTCCCCCAAAAGAAAAGAAAAGAAAACGTGTGTGTGAGCGTCTCAGACATTTCCCCCTTTCATGGGCATCTGGAGTTGTTCCTAGTCAAATTTTGTTCAGATCGGCTGCACTTTCTGAGTGTTTCTTGGACGGCCACTCTCTGCCGCACATATGGCCCTGCTTTCGCTAAGCCATGACGTCACCACAGCATGATAGTGTGACGGTACGAAAGGGCTGCGATTCGTTGAAAAGCACGTGGCATGGCTCGAACAACGGAAGAGTGTTGTACCGCAATACGCATTTTCTTGCCTTTTTTTAGGGATCCTGCACTCGAACAACGCGTGGGGCGTCATTTCACGTTTTGCACGAAGTTATACGCATAACAAGTTGACGAAACGCTTGCATGCGTCTTGTTAGTTTGTTCATTTCCTGATTAGTTTACTTTGTTCCTAGCCGTTTTCTTCTCATCTTCGCGTCACCTCAACCACACCGTCTGAAGTCACTAGCCTTCCTGATACCACGGCTGACAGCTTCAGCTATTCATCAAACTCGCTCCGTCTCTCCCCTCTCTCCCCTTCTCTCTCTCTCTCTCGACACCACTCTCTGTAACGCGTAGAAGCTTGAAGACACATTCAAACAAAGTACAAAGGAGCTGCGCACCATGCCTGCGAGTTGCCACGGTGCGAGGGCAGAGAGACTGCTTCCGAATAGGTTGCATTAATACCAAATCGTTTGCACAAAGCACGTCGTAAGAGAAAAGCTTAGGCCGTTAGGTCAATCATTGGGTCAATCATCGGCTGTTCCTTTCGACGACCAGGCCTTCTTCAAACAATGTGCTCCGCTTTCAATAAGGCAGCTTTTCTGTATAGCGCGAGATTATATAGGCAAGATTGAAGGAACCACGCGACAAGGAGGGAGGGAGAGAGAGGTTACGAGCCGCCTTTTCATGAGCCGCGCCATGGGGCACTCGTGGAGCGCTGGGAAGTCGGTTAATTGGCTTAATTGCGCATAGCAAAGCCAGAACGACAAGGCCGCTCACGACCTCGCCGGTTCTCTCGAAGCATTATGACCTCATTCAGATTATTGGTCCCCGGAAAAGGCCAGACGCAGAGTAAACGGACGTGGTGGTGGCCGTTAATCGCTCAAGCGCTTTGGAAAGCGAATATCTATCGCAGATGCAGATGAAATGACGACAGATGTAGTTTATCGCTCGAGGAGCACGTCGCGTTAACGTCAGCGTTACGAGTAACGAACGTGCGAAGCTTACGCGATCGGCGTCTCGCACGTTCATAAGAGTGGCCCTTTAGGCGCCTCAAACGCATCAGTTCGGGCTTTGGCGAGAACGGGGCGTAGAGGCCTCCGGAGAAACTTCCATTACAGCATGCGTCTATATCCGAGCACTGTACGCTTGCGGACGACGTCCTGCGGCAATGCAGGTAAATGTTACGGGAGTGGTGGACACCCACTTTTTCGTATTTGCCAAAACGTCGTGCGCGTGCGTGAGGGAGGAGGAAGGAGAAAAGCAGAAGGCAGGGAGGTTAACCAGAATAACGTCCGGTCGGCTACCCTACACCGGGGGAATGGGAAAGGGGAAAACAAAGATGGCAGGGAGAGAGAGGAGACAGGGAAGAAGGAAGGCGCATGCGTGAGTTGCGACACAGACATCTGGGGACTTCCGTTTCTAGGAATGCGCCCTTCCCCAGGTGAATGCGCTCTGCTCTGCTTTTCCCCTAGCTGAGCTACACTGCGCGACAGCGCTTGAATATATTTCTAAGTCTGTTCCCCGTCCGTGCTGTGGCATCGATGCAATGCTCGGCCGAAATGCATTATGAGAAACTTAAGGGAGGAACGGCTTCGAAGTTTTTTTCTTGTAGCGCAAAAAAACACGAGGACGCAGAAGAGAAAAACAGACACACGCAGGCGCTAACTTCTGACAACATATTTATTCCTGGACGGACTCCACGTTTATACCCTCACATTTTCTCGCTTTTAAGCACGTGTCTACTGACAAGGTAACATGATGGTATGATAGTGCAACTCACTTGCAGACTATGCAAAAACGTAGCAAGGAGGGCCAGGTTTAGCTTGGTTAAGCCAAGAATGCGTTGCATATTGCGCGAGTTGGGGCCCAGCTTTTCCTCCGGCTGTCGTGACCTCACGTCACGTGGTTGCGCTAAAGGTCAATGGTGGCTGCCCGGCCGCGCCCAAGGGCTGAACTGGGTGATTGCAATATGCAACGCATAAAAGCGTCCGGCGTCTCATATGGTGTCTCTGGCTCCGCGTCCATCTCCACGTTAAACGCGTCACATCCCTGCTGGTCCGTTTCTTCGGTTGCAAGCGGTGTCCTCTCTTCTTCATTCATTCTTCTTTGTCTCTTGCTTTCTTCCTGCTCTGTTGTCCTGTGTCGACGCGGATGGCGTTGCCACAGCTTTTTTTGCGATGCTTGCCACCTGTTCAACCGGCGTCTTCAAGGACGCTGTTAGATTTGGAAGAAACCAGAATCTATAGAGCGCGTTTTTCTAGACTGTTGGAGTGGGGTCTTTTGGGGGGATATTATGTAAAGAACTATTAAAAAGAATTCTCGATAACACCACATGGCACTCGTTGCTTAGCCACAGGGCAAGACAGCATTCTTTATGAGATGTTCTTTCTTCTCGGCCTTCACGGCATCTGGAGAAACCGCATGGCTGTAAGGAAATGCGATATAAATGTGAGAACAGTAAACTCTTACTCTGCTGAAAATGTGAGCAAACTACGACGAAGTGGTTCAGAAATTAGCGTATGAAGATGAACTGTAGTTATTGATGAATCCTCTTGCCAAAATGAAAGCTTTGTCGTCTCAACCGTGAGTTCTAACAGCAGCGGTGGGAAAGTGAGTATTGATGTTTTTGCCGAATGTCTGGAAATAAAGAAAAACAAAAAAAACCGACAGTGGCTGAATCGGTTATCGGGGTGGTCTCGCGACCCGGACGTCGGTGGTTCGAATCCACAGCCCGACAAGCAATCCTAATCTTCGCGTGGCCTCAATGTTTTCGTACGGCAAACACAAGCTTCGCTTCAAAATTGATTTGTCGTACTAGCAATTAGAACTACGATTAATTTAGCGTATGCATGGCAGGCGGGAATGGGATTTCGTTATTCCAATACAGTGCACAGAGGAGACCGCTCGCCGGTACTCTCATTGGAGCCAAACGTCTAGTACAGCTCCATAGCTGTCATTATATGCATTCCGCCGAGATTTGCAGGTGCTGCGCCTGAAATTTCATTTATATAATCACAAGACCTTGCGCAACCTTAATATATAGAAGCTGTTATAGAAACACCTTGTAGGCGGCGTATGCCTTTTATTTGGATGTCTTGAACGCAGTCACTCTAAGTGTTTGTTTTTAAATGTTGCAAGTTATAATTTAGGAGTGTGCGTTTGGTTTAGAGGTGGTTGTTCTTTTAATAGGTGTAATTGCTTCATGTTATCGTATGTTTTTTTTTTCTCTCTTTCGATCTCGCCCCCCCCCCCCCAATTCTTTGAGACCAGCACTTTCCTTACTCTACGCACTGGCATATTCTGATCCTCCCCCTCCTTTGTGAGGGGGGGGGGGGGGAGTGAACTACGCCTTCTCCAACACGTTGCTAAGGCTGTTGCTGCGATGACGAAGGCGAGTACCCTTCTCAAAACATTGGCTTCGGTGACATTCTTTCATTGTACAACTAGTAATCACAAAAAAACAGACCAGAAGGATGAAACATTAAAAAGCAATGACCCTCCATCCTGGCTCTGTGCAAGGGGATGTCCAGGGAATCTGTTGAAAACCACCACTACAACGGCTGAGGGGGAGGGGGGTAGGCATGTTTTATTACTTAGGAGTAATGGTAGTAATGGCGTAATGGTAGTAATGGTGGTACTATATGGTAGTAATGCGAGTAATGGTATTTCTGACAGCACGCTGCCACCTCCCGTGGTGCTGCTACAACACTGAAATCAGTTGCTAGGCTGGTCATTTTAAACCTTTTGGTCATATCTTGCCACACAACAATAACCATCATCTGTCTTTTCCGCATTTCCTTTGTTTAACGCTGCGAGCCCGGTGCTTCCGAGTCACGAACGGCATGTGCGTTAACATCATGACAGAGCATTCTCGACAAGAAAGTAGTGAGCGCAGCGTTTTCAAGAAAGGAAATGCAAGCGAGACAGATGGTTATTGTTGTTGTGCGGCAAGATACGACCCAAAAGATGTACGTTTGTCTAAAAGTGTACACGAAAGGCTGCGGACGTCACTCCCCACGTCGCAAGCTGCCGTCGCCACGGACGCCTGCGCAACGGTAATTTTTACCGGGAAATGTATGCAGGCAACGCTACGTACTTCGCATTGTAAAGCCTTATCATCAACGATGTGGTTCGGATGCTTGTTCTGGGATCGTTATTTATTTATTTATTTATTTATTTATTTATTTATTTATTTATTTATTTATTTATTTATTTATTTATTTATTTATTTATTTATTTGCAAATACAGCAGACGAAGAATGGCTACTGCCGGAGCGCGAGAATACAATATGTGGCAAATACGAAGCACAATACTCATAGGAGAGTGCAATTTTTCTATTGACCACCCCCCACCTATACCCATAACTAACCCCCCTGCTATCCCCACTCTTTCCGAGCGATGGGAGATCATGCTGTCCAGCCCCGCCCTGGAAGATCAGCTCCGACTGATCCACAGGGGCCAGGCGGCCCTGGAAGCATATGGAGCCCGCGAAGAGGGAGCCACCCCATCAGACGCTTAACGCGTTTCAGTTCACAATGGACCAGTAAAGTTGTTTCTCTCTCTCTCTCTCTACAAAAGAAGCATACGTGAGAACATGGTTAAAGGGAGTAATCAGTAGCATCCCCAAATTCTTTCTGAGGGTAAACAACGCATGGAACCAGGCAGATCATTCCAGAGTTGAATAGTCCTGGAAAAGAAACAGTATTTAATAGTATTAGTGCTACAGAAAAAGAACGATAAGTTTCACTGACTACTGTTTCTCGTGATTAGGGGCATGTGTCAGATATATGTTAAGGGAGGCATAATGTGGAGAGTAAAACGGAGAGTGAAGAAGTTTCAGAGAGTTAATGCGAATTCGGTGGAAAAGAGGGGCTTATGCTAGGCTTGTATGTTGTAGGCGTGATTCCATAAGGGTGTATACACTGTTCGCTTCGCTTTGCTGCTTGCACGCAGCCTCTGCCTTAAGCGGACAGTTATCTGGATAAGCTTGTCTGAAGTAAGTAGGCACCTTATGGCTGTCGCAATAAGGTTGCTGAGGTACAAGCTCTATTTCTTCATTGCATGCATATTTTGCTTTGTTGCGCCAAACCAGCTTACAAGAATTGGAAACATTTTTGCTAATTAAAATTATTTCTCATAAAACATGAATGTAACAGTCATAAATGTCAGGGGAATTGGCAGATATGCCGGCAATACTTAATTTTACACTCATGCTCTACCGCCGAGTGGATGACAACTTTCACTTTAATTCAGGTTATCAAAGACTGCACAAGCTGAAGTCAGGGGGGGGGGGGAGGGGGGGAGGTTGAGTAAACAGAAGAGAGAGATATGACACGAGTCTTGATCGCACCTTTACATGAACCAGGCCTGGTTCAGCGTATCCAAGGTCGGGTACTCAAGTATGTCGCCTCTAGGTACTGTACAAAATATCGAGTGGCATACTGAGCTGATGCGCTGTGAGGCCAGGCTCCTAGGACCTCTGCTTCTGTAAATGGCCTATCGTGCCGTCTATTCAATGCACGCCGGAGAATCTGACTTTGTCTGTCGAAGCGAAAACAGTGGCAGAAAACTGCTTTTCCGTCGTCCTCCAGAAGCGATGCATCGGTAACGCCTTGACTTTCTTTTCCCTTCTTTAACGTGCACACTTCTGTAGTCCTTCTTGTCTTACGGACTTGCAGTGCATGCAACTGTTGTGTTGAGAGATCTGCCTACACAGCTTCGCCTGCGAAGAAAAAAAGAAAAGACTGTCTGTTTTCGTGCACCCAGAACCAAGTGAGAGCTTCATAGCTTATGTGAAACATGTTTGGTGCAAGCTCACCTGCGCTTGTTTCCGACGCCTCATCGCAGCTCGGTGGCGACGACACGCTGTTGGACTCTCCCTCCTGGCTCAATCCAAGTTCTCGTAGTGGCGCGTCCGTCACAGAGAACTGGCAGCCTGCCGTCCTCACTGCAGCGGCGGTGGTCTTTGGAGTGGTGAAGGCGAGTTTCATCAGCTGCGATGTTTTTTTACGTCTCTGCTGAGGCCTAGATACAGTGTAAGCACCCACTCGGGATTTGCGTCGTCAAACAGCTTGGATGCTTTGCCTGGAAATCGAGAGCCGTGCCCAAAAAGCCAACGCGTTGCGAATGTCGTCAGGCGTGTCCCCCGTGTCGCGTGCAATGTGGCCACGTTAAAGATTTCCTGGTCGTCAAAGTTATACCGGAGTTCCGACTGTGGCATGCCTCATAATCAACTCGTGGTTTTGGCACGTAACAGCCCATTTTTTAGTTCGGATTACTGCTGGCTTGCTGTGCCTACGCACTTGCCTAAGCAGGACGGACACTCGAGCCATGGCCGCTCGATCACGAGCGACCGTGGTAAAGCCAAGGATGTCCGAAAGAGAAAGTTCTTTAAAACCTCCTTGCGATAAGCTGCAACGTTATCTGATATTTCACTCAGTGCTGACCGTGTGCCGACGTCGACCTGATCTCGCTCACAATCGAGGGACAGCCCCGCCGACGCCAGAGGCGGCACTCCTCACCGCACCAGCGTTGTGGAGTAGCCTTGTAGCAGCCAGGACTCTGCGCTGTTCCTTTTGCCGAGCAGCGCCAGTGGAGCAACCGTCCGACGATTTCAAGCGTGCAGCTACGCTCGCTACCCCAGGCGACGCTTCGGGAGGAACTGCCATTTTTCTTTCGCACTTCTCGCGTAAAAAGCAGCAGCATGCCAATGTGCCACGGCTTGGGTCAAGCCGTCCTGTCGCGCCGAGTGCCTCACAAATGGCAAATTTTGATGCGAAAGCGTCAAATCACCCACTGAGCGAGAAAGCCGGCGTCTGTAGCAGCCAAACGGCACCAGGGCCGCTATTTTGTAGCGATGCCTTATGCCTTATTCTATGCTATTCTTATCATCCACCACACACGGCCGCCTGATCGCGTTGATAATGTGGGAAGACCGTCGCTCTGACCAGTGGCCAAGCACGAAAAGCCTGAAAAAGCATAGAATCGGGAAAGGCATCGCTACAAAATACCGACCCAGGGGTGCGATCTTGTACGCGTTCCAAAATAGAACGGAGGCGGTTCGTTCCACCGAGCCAAATACCATTCGTCAATTTGAACCGTGCCGAATGCCATGACGTCAATTGTGACGTGATATCTGCTGTCAATCATTCCGTGTCGTCTACTACAAGATCGCACCCGTACAAGATCGCACCCCAGAAGTCCGTGACGTGGCTGCGACACCGCGCCGCGAGCGCGCCACGAAGACGCAGCTGCGGCCACACCAAGTGGTGGCGAGCCGCTGCGGCAGTCACGTGACGGCATGGAAATCTCGCCTCCTCTCTTTCAGTCTGCGTGTAGGCGCGAGAAGCCGCGTCCGTTTTTCTTCCTCTGCTGACAGATTGGCGCTGCGTTAATGTTCTTGCTCCTCCATAGCTAACGCCAGTCATGTATTATAAAGATGACAACGTCGATGGGAGTGGTCAGAACTATAATGCTGCGTAAAGGTCGAAATTTACGCGATAAAGTTTGCTTGTCCTCGAACAACGGCCGTGCCAGTCGCTCTAGCAAAATTTGCGACGTTATGATGAATACTTCATCAGCGTTTGACCGCGCAACAACATACAGTAGGTTTTCTAAACATTTTCGCCGGCAACAAAAGCCTTTTATTTCATTTCGCCTCCAACGCTTTCCAAAATGAGATAAAACATCACATTGTATGTCGTTTTGCGATAGCGCGTTGGTGACAATTCAGTCCTGTTCTGCTTTGCGTGCATTGGAACTTTGAAAGGACACCAGAGATATCAGGTGTGAGCAAAATGTTGGTGCTTGCACGATTAAAGAAAAAATATTCAAAAACTTTCGAGTACATCAATGTGGTCACGTTCAAAATACTCCTTGTTAGAGAATACACACTGGGTGGAGCTCCTACACCATTGGTGGAACCACCCTCGGCAGTTCTCTACGGATAAGTGCTTCAGCAGCGGATCCGAGTCATGTGATTATGAATTCTCCTCCCAAAATCCCCGAAATGTTGCACTTGAGGCGTTAGGCTGTACTTTGGGAATAAACGAAACAAGAAATACTCGCTTCATCAAGAATTATGGGGGCTCCAGCGCAGGGATGGAACTGTCTGCCAAAAAACAAAAAAAAGTCACCGTCAATCCACTCGTGTGACGGTGGTTGGTCAGCGAAGCTGTAGATATGTTGTACCTATTGTAGGGAAACTTCTCAAACACTGATCCCATGATGTGCGCCCATTATGTACTTTGCTCGTCAAAGTGATAATAGACACACATGCGTTTCAGTGCAGCTTAAAACACACTTATTTATTACTTTGAGATTACTCCTTTGAGATTACCCCTTTGAAATTATATGCACACATGTTTTCCGTTCTTATTTGAGGAATGTTTTTGGCCAAAGTTAAGTCACTTCATTACCCGTGTACGGTAGTTGGTTGAATCGGATTGTTAAAGTAACCGAGGCCAAACTCTCCCACGAAGTGGTTGAACCACAGTGCATTGTTTCCGGTTTTGAGATGCCGACGTTAAGGTATCCGACAACGACCACCGGCGAGGGACTGACGGTAACGTACGTCGATCAAAGCGGAAGTGTACATGCCTCATCGTCAATCATGTCGTTTGACGGCTTTTTTGTTTGTTTGTTTGTTTGCTTGTTTGTTTGTTTGTTTGTGCGTTTGTTTGTTTGTTTGTCTGTTTGTTTGTTTGTTTGTTTGCTTGCTTGTTTGTTTGTTTGTTTGTTTTTTGTTTGTTTGTTTGTTTGTTTGTTTGTTTGTTTGTTTGTTTGTTTGTTTGTTTGTTTGTTTGTTTGTTTGTTTGTTTGTTTGTTTGTTTGTGCGTTCTGTATTGAAACGAAAGCTGTGCTGTGTGTTCGATTCACGCCTCTGCTTTCCCCCTTCCCCAGGGCAGGGTACCCCACCGGGCTCAGCCTGGTTAACCTCCTTGCCTTCCTCCTCAGACCACTCTCTCTCTCTCTCCTTTGCTGAGGTATGAATCATGTCTTCTGGCCCTGCAGTGCCACCGACATCTGTCCACGGGGTTTTGTGTCGACGAGACAGACGCGAAAAAGTCCTGGGACTCTAACCATAGACAACTTCGTTGTAAAAACCACGCGCTGTAAATGCAAGCGCGCAGAAGCATTCTTGAGGCGCAGAATCCAGCGTTCCTTTTTTTTCGACAATATCGATCGCATGCGACGAACATGATCTCTCAGACGCTTCAAGACTTTCACGTAGAAAACTGCCTTAACAGTCTGATCAGCAGGTGAAGATTCGTGGTCCACAGTTCCATGGCAGCCAAAAAAAATGGTGAACATACTTTGATTTTTGCTTTGTTCTCGCGCCTTTCATTTTTTTCTGCGGGCTTTGCTCATTTTTTTTTTCGCTCCGCACTCGGCAACTTCAGCTCGACGTCGTTTTCGTAAATTTAAGTGTCGTCACTGGTGATGAACCTTTGCAAGAATTTCTCGCTTTCGTCTGAAGGTTTCTAGTCAATACAAGAGTTTTCTTGTCTTAACTCTTCCTCGGGAATCAGCAGTTCCGGCACCATTTTGGCTCAAATCTTTTCCAATTTTGAAAATGTCAGCAAAAATCTGATGAACAGACGACTTTCACGAACAAAATGTGTGATATATTTCTAACAATCAATCGTTCGGGGAGTCACAGAGGATAAAATAACGCATGCGCACGATCGATGTTTCATCTTCGCATGAGGTGGAACCTCGCGTTCTAACCTTGTATCATCCTTGGAATGTTCACGATATACCCAGGAACACTGCACCCACTTAACGCCCTTCCTTCCTTTATGTCATGCGTTTCTTATACATTTTACAACATTCTACAGATCTCTGCGTGCTTGCTCTCCAGTTTCACATAAAATATGATATGCATCTTTTGTTCCGTCTCTTCGACGATGTTTGTTGCGACGAACTGCGAAAATTAGATTGCACGAAGTGCTCGCATAAAATTCTGCCTTGTCATGCAGCATTCCGGCTCGTAACTAGAAGTCAAGGGGACTTTTGAATCGAGAAAGGGCTGCTTCTACAACCTCTGTCACTTGCTAACCCATTGCATGAATTCTTACGACAGACCTATGCACATATGGTAAAGTGCTACAATGGTTCAAAAAGGCGTATTGGCCGAAAAAAAAAATGTGTCCAGTTCGGGCGACGTGATTCACGACACTTTACTACTACCTCCAATGACGGTAAGTGGAGCCGCTTTCACACTTCTCATGCGTTCCTGCTGTCTCAAGCAACCCGCATACTTGGGCTACTTTTCTCAGCCACATTTTCGTGCATAAATTTCAGAAGATGTCAAGGCCTTACTAATAAAGAAAACACTTGAACTATTTGAGGCAAAGAGTAAGTATTTTATCTAAACACACTGAGTGGTCACAATTTTTTTATCGGAGAGCTTGAATTCGCACTCCAAAAATGGCATTTAGGACTTATGACGGCGAGTCTTCAAGGTGCTTATTAGCTGAATATATAGAAAATTCAGCGACAATTACAATACTCTGTAATGCAATGTCTAAGCGCAGCTATATAACGCGTTTTCATTTCGCGATATGGTGAGACATCGGACCGATCCGCGCACCGATTGACAGAGCCGCGACACGAATCGCTATACGTTTATACTGTTGCAGACCGATTAAACATTCAACATGGAACGCACCAAGAATTGACACTTCGGACTCTATACCCGACTCGCCGGAGTTAGTGTCTCGAGGCGATTGAAACGATCATTGTCGCTCACAACAGTACGAACACGTAAGAACGCTTCCGAAAAGAAAAAATAACTTTCTCGACTCCCAGGCGCTTTCTTGGAGATCAGGCCTGATCGCGTGAGGGCTAGAGAATCGTTAAACAGTTCTTGCTTGATTTCTCAACCGCCAGGCAGCATCTTGTTTCGCCGGCGAGGCTATTTGCATGCCATTGCGCGTTCTCATTCGTAAAAAAAAATGAGAAGATTGGTTTTTGTTCGTAGCATTAGAGTAACATTAATCATTTAAATGCATTTCGATTACCACAGTATCCATATTCGTTGAACAGTTACAATTCCCTTTCAATGCGTTTCCGCTTTGCATCTTCTTCTGCGCGGTCTCTTCTCGTCAGCAGTGATCATTTGTTTCCCTTGCTTTTAGCCATGTGTGTGGCCTGCGTGTGTGCGATAAACATCTCCGCGGAGTTCACACCTTTTTTGCCGCCATCGATAATGGATCAGAGAAGCAGAGCAAGACGGCGTCTGTAGCGCCGGGGTCGGGGATCACCCTTGCAGTGGGTGCCGCAAAAACCCTGATGGTTTCCGGTTCGCAGCCGAAGCACGAAATAAGCCCTTGCCCAGATGTTGAGCATCCAGGAGCTTCCGGCAAGGCCTCGGCTCCGAGCTGAGAGTTTGCTGCTTTGCAGCTCGAACCCTCTCCCCCGTGTAACGTTCCCCGAAGAAACGATGCAGCGATACCGAAGCTATTAAGAGAAGCTGCTTTCGCCGTTGAGAATGACTCACAATTTGCTGGCCCATCTGACGAGAGTGTTGCCGAATTGACACATTTTTTTTCTGTGCATGTACTGTTCCAGGGACGACCCCCAACGTTGTTGTTCTGTTCAGAGCTCCGGCGGCGTTCTTCAAGATCAATCCACGGACGCCGCACAGAAGTTTGTAGCGAACTGTCTAGCTGTACAAGATAACGGCGGTCACAATCATGTCAGCGTGAACCTCCTGTGTAAATCCGCATACGTATATTGAAATTTTCAAGGGCCTTATTTGAAAAGCTTTTCAGGTTTAAAAGCTGTTTCACATACGCCATACGCGCTCGCTAATAATATGTCCGATATGTATGCGGTTGGCTCACATCTCCTCTTACGCACATCTTTAGCGTAGGAATAATATCATTACAAATACAAGACAGGGGCCATTTATGTATTTGCAGGAGAGTCATCGTTCTACTCGCCTGCTCAATATGGGATCAAAACAAAACAATGAAGCAAGGTTTGAGTACGGGCTAGTTGGTATTCCATGGTATAAATCGTCACTTACAGCGCATGCATAGATAGAGGACAAAAAATAGAGACGTAGAAAAGCGCTTGTCGACGTCGCTTTTTTTTTGTCCTCTGTCTATGTATGCGCTGTAAGTGACGATTTACACCAAAACAATGGAGGCAGCCTTGTGCGCAAAGCCATTGTTCGCCTCTCGACTCCGATTCCGATTTCCGCCCGAAGAAGATGTGGCTTACCTGGCAGAGAAATTTGTGGCGGTGTTTCCTAGCATGTTCCTTTACTTGTGACAATACTTTCTACTAATTCACTCTCCAATTGCCCTAGCTGAACAATAATTTCTCCGCTCACGCTCCGATTGCGAAATTGGATCGTCTCAGTGCGCGGCGGATATCCAAGTTGGTGTAGGAATTTTTGGTCAAATCAGAGTCCACGCTTTCAGAAGTATATCCAACGTGCGGGACGTGTTGACGTTTCGCAATAATTTTTTCCCACGAGCCTTCTGTTGCGGATTGCGCAACTGCTCGATTTCTTTTTTTTTTGCCACACCTTATTTCTGCGTGATTCCAAGCCTCAGTGTCTCGACATTCGTATACATCCACCTGGCTTGTCCTGATTGGCCAGCGGACAGCTGCCGACCAATCACAACATCGTTCCAGAGTAGAAACAAACGGGTCGGGGTAGTTGTCTATCACTCAGCTTCCGCACATGGTGCACGGATTTAGTAAACTGGCACGTGACGGCCCGCAGCGACAAGAGGCGAAGACACCGTCAACACGTTCTGACTATACACCCCGGCCGCAGACATCAGAAGAATCTCGCGCGCTAAAGGCCGATTTACGCTCGAGCCGCCCATCGCCGCAAGCCGCACCGCACGCGTGCGGTCGCGCGATAGATTGTACGTATCAAACACTTGTGCGCAAATTTCGGTTTACAATGTGTAAGGTATACACTGTGCACGCAGTGTAAATGGTAATTTGTGCACAAGTGCTGGATACGTGCAATCTTTCGCGCGACCGCACGCGTGCGGTGCGGCTTGCGGCGATGGGCGGCTCGAGCGTAAATCGGCCCTAAGCCCCTCTCCCGCATATCGCACGGGTCGATCTAACGTCCTCGCCGCATCCGCGCCGTTTTGTGAGATTGCACTGCCGTGATCTATTGCTTGCTCCCCACGCCGTGGTAGATCGAGGAGCGAGATGCAGCAAGCGAATGACGGCCCAATTTATCGTACTCTGCAGCTGCCGTTGCGGCGAAATTTTCTAGAGCGGAGCAACGTATTTACTGTAGCTGGGGTTTCGCTGTAACTGGAGTCGCTCTTAGCGCTTTGTACTGCCAGCCAACCTTCTTTGAACACTGTACCAAAACGTTTTATCAGCCCATCGTCGAATGTGCTGTAACGCATTTTGTTCGCTTGTAGATAGACGGGATGTACCGATTTCTTCCTGTTCCGTGTCCGATGCTTCATGTAAATATTTTTCCTTTGTCCTTTCTTTCCTTTGCCTTTTACCCTCACTCTGCTCCACTGCTCACCGCGGTTAAAGTGTCAGCAGACTTCTCTAGACAGTTACTGTGATCTGCAGCATTTTTTTTCCTTTCTTCATTTATCTAATTATTTAACTGAAGAACCGATTACTACTACAATGTTCCCGTGGAACATTACCTTGATCTAGACAAGTTGGTTTATCTTGCGGACTGTGTTGCAACTCCATGAAGAAGACCATCCACGGAGACGGCCGCAAAGTTCAGCACCAGTCCTCGCTTGCCTGTTCCTACTCGTCTTTGTATTCATAGCTGTCATACTTGTGCGCCATGCGAGCGCATTCAGAAGGCATCATACCTATAGTCGGATACAACTTTAGAAAAAAGGGGAGGCCCCGCCCAGGTGACCGAAGCGGCGAAGTCACCGGCCGTCCGGAGCATGACGTCGGTCCAGAGTGCGCGCCCATTGGTGGATGCTCGTCTGCATCCGCCGCGGAGGAGAAAACGCCCCCTTTTTTCTAAAGTTGTATCCGACTATAGAGAAAGCTAGTGTTGTTGAGGTTGCTGTTGTAGTTGTTGATGTCGTCGTCGTTTTCGTCGTTGTTGTCGTAGTCGTTGTCGTTGTCGTCGTTGTCGTTGATGTTGATGTTGATTACTATATTTAAACGGATTCTAAATGGATTAAAGCATGGTAGAAGACCAGCGGCCCGTATACAAAGTCCAGGAAGTTGCGAGCACACTCAATGGGGCTCATCGTCCATGTCTGGGTTGAGCCTTTGGGTCCGCTCTACCTCTCGCGCGCCTGGGAAAGACAGCGTTCGGCGACCACAGAGCCATGTTCTAGTAAACCTCTTGCTTGGGCTAGTTGGTTCATGGTTGAAGTAGTAAAGGCAAGGCGCAGAAGACCAGGACTCAAGAAGAAGAACACAAACGACAGGACCAGGCGCTGGTCCTGTCATTTGTGTTCTTCTTCTTGAGTCCTGGTCTTCTGCGCCTTGCCTTTACTACTTCAACCACGTTCCAGGAACAGGATTAGATTAGGCTTCAGTTGCACGCAACTAAACACGCACCGTAGCCGACGCGCGGGTTCGCCAAGCTTGTGGGTTGCGTAAACTTTCTGTGACAGTGAAAACGCGAACCGGTTGCCCGTCCTCCATGCGCCCGCGACCTGGCATGCACTGGCCCCTTCACTAGAGAGAGTGAGAGGTTGGGCTCAAATCAAACCGAATCAAATAATATATTGTTTTCCACAAACGTATGTCGTTGTGCTTGTGGCTGCCGTCCGGTAGGCCCGCGCAGCAGTCACCAGGAACTCCCCTTCGGTCCCCACTTGGGAGAAGCCCGCTGCGCGCACGTGCGCGTCCTGCAGGACCTTTAATAAAGTTTATCCAAGCCAAGTCTGGATGGAACACCGAGTTTAGACCTGCAATCAGCAGCTTGACAAAGCCCCAGGAGCCATGGTGCATGACAAAACCTAGAGCCGCTGTTCTCGCTTCGATAATCAACGTGAGACTCTCCAGCGTGCCATGAATAGGCTGGGTGACAGGCCATTTACGGAAGCGAAGATCTTGGGAGCCTGGCCTCACAGTTCATTGGCCCAGAAAGCAGTTCGAGCGCTTTTTCGCTACCTGAGGGCAACAGACTTGAGTGCCCGACTATAGACCTCCTACACCTAAGTTCTCTCTCTCTCCCTCTTTCACTCCCCATTCCCCTCCCCACGTGTAGGGTAGCAAACTGGACTCAGTCTGGTTAACCTCCCTGCCTTTCCGTCTTCCCTTCTCTCTCTCTCTCTGGAGCCGTGGTATACGTGGGTTGGAAGACGAAGTCACTGAGCGAATGCGTCATACATCCTTTATCATCGAGGAGAGCCAGCCATCCCTGTGCTTCTTAGTTTCCAAACAACGAGCTACAAGCTCGGACGACACTAATTCTTAGCGAATTCACGTTCTATAATACTGCCTACACCCCGTCGTCACTCTTCGCAGGTCTGCTTTTTTCCCTCGTACCCACCGCCGCGTAGCTTAGTGGCTATGCCGTTGCGCTGCTGGATTCCAGGTAGGGGGTTCGATCCCGACAGCCGCATTTCCATGGAGCCGAAATGCCAAAACGCTAGTGTGCATATATTTAGGCACGCAATAAAGGACCCCAACTGCTTTTAAATATTAACGCGTAGTGGCGCCGCTATGGCGGCCCTCGTAATTAAATCGTGGTTTTGGCTCTGTAAAACCCTTGAGTTAAACTTACTTTTTCTTCGTTGAGATAAGGGGTTTTACCTGAACATACATATCACTTTCCTGGCGACAATAACAAGCTCCCTTTCATGCATGTACTTTATTTTTGTAAGGCTACACACGTCATCGAACTCAGTGCAATTTCCTTCCCTCCTCTCTCCCTGTTATCCTTGTTTCCCCATTTCCCTTTCCCCCGGTGTAGGGTAGCCAACCGGACGTGACTCTGGTTAACCTCCCTGCCTTCTTCTTATCTCTTTCCCTCCTCCTCGCTTCCGTTGCTGAAGGTTTATTTTTTACCGTGAGAACGATGCCATAAAAAAATCCAGACCGACTAGAGTCTAGCAGCTTTGCTGTAAAAGGGCGCTTCCCCTGTTTTTCTAATTCGTTTGACATAAAGTCCTCTTCTCCAAGTCAATTTTTTTTTCACGGCTGGGAATTCTGCTGATTTGGCCTTTTTAATTACTAGTGCAACATTCCTTCTTTTATAAAAACAAAAGAACATTGTGATACTGAGCACGAGGTCGCGGGATCGAATCCCCACCACGGCGGCCGCATGTCGATGGGGTCAAAATGCGAAAACACCCGTGTACTTAAATTTAGGTGCACGTTAAAAAAACTATGGTGGTTGAAATGTCCCGAGTCCTCAACTTCGGCGTGCCTCATAATCAGAAAGCGGTTTTGGCACGTAAAACCCCATAATTTAATTAAACATTGTGATAAGTGTAACTAATCGCTAAAAAATCGTTTACGTAAGCATTTATACCGCAGTTATATTGTCTGTGTATCCTGGACAGCAGCTACACGTGTAACACTATTCATAAACTCTCATGTCCCCATGTTGCCCTGGAGCAACACTATTTTTTGCTGGTTCATTACGCATAAACAAAATGTCATGGACGTGCATGACTACCACACGTAGCACCGCTTGTGTAGCCTGAGGCAAACTAAACTAAATATTCCTTTAGAAAAGCACGTGTTTTTGTTGCGACAGTACAAATTTACTTATTTAGTTTTCGCCAGTGATTTAGCGTCACGAAACCTCTCCGCGTCCTTTGTTCCACTAGAACAATGAGCCGGTAGTGTTACTGCCTGTCTCCCTTTGCAAGGTAGAGAATACTCGGGCCTGTCATCAAATGGCTTTAGGTCTATCAATTCACAGCAATCGACGAGGAGAAAAAGATAAGTTGTGAACTGTTGTTTCTGGGCAACGCTGAGCATGAAAGGGTAAAGTCTCACGAAGCCCGAAAAAAAGAGACCTTTACGAATGGATCATCCATGCCATTAGTGGCGCAGGCTACTTTGCTTGACAAATGAAACGAAGTGATCGGAAGGCTTCTGTACTCAAACTGGAAGTTCGTGTGCCCACAGATTATATATATATATATATATATATATATATATATATATATATATATATATATATATATATATATATATATATATATATATATATATATATATATATATATATATATATATATCACGGGTTTTTTGTGGGACATATGTGGTGAGCAATTTTTTGTTTGTTTCTTTGATAAGTTCGCACGTGCACAGTGTTACAACACCGCGATGATTTCTGCTTTTCTAACCTTTCTTCTTGTCGAAGTGCCATCTGGCGTCATGTCGGAGAGATGTATTTCAGACGGTTCCAGAAGCGCTCCGTTGCTTAGACTCAAAGCTGTTTCGTTTATTACAACGTAGACTGACTACAATGCTGACCGAAATCGGAACACACCCAGAGACGCGGTTTCGTGTACTCCTTTTTTTTTTTTAGACACGCGCTCGCATTCGTAGAAACTCCCACGCTAGAAACGTTCTTAACGGCAGATGCTAGACAATAATCAAGTCCGTCATATAGTTATTAAAACCGCCTAGCCAAACGCACCCGTGCCTTGCGAACGAAAGTTTAGATTTAATTTACTCTTGTAAGTCTGAAGTATACATTTCAAGGAACGTATTCATCTTAATGACAAAGCTTTGTGACTTCGGCTCCGCACATCTAATGGCTTTCTAAACCTCACATATATCCCTCGCTGGTGTTGAAAGACGTGCTTCCAGCTGTCGCAGGTCATCGCGAGACACGTCTCTTATCTTTGTGAACGCATAATAGGGCGTTGTTCAAGCTCCTGTCAAGCGCTTTCCTAATTCTCTTCTGCCCACCATTCGTCAACCTCAACTTCTCAGCGCCCACGTCGAAAGAGTCCCCTTCCGCATTCGGGTGTTCTATTTTTAGACCGAGACACACCATAATAGTAGCACTCTCCGCAGTAGTTGCAGCCTATATGTCTCGCCATTGAAGGACTGGTTTCTGGTTCCCGGTCGGGGAGTATGGCTCATTGCCTGCCCAACGATCTGGAACGATTCTTCGCACCCTGCCATTATGCTAACAACTTCGATTTCCCCGTCGAAATGCATGCAAAACGCAGAAATGCTTTTCCACAACCAATGAACCGATTTGAATGACATTTGTTCCATTTTTCAGAAAAGAATAGATTGAGGTAAAACTGACCACTGTACGAAGCAGAATATTAATTTAGGGCTCCAAATGTGCTAGAAAGCTTGTTCAAAGCTAATAAATCAAGCAAAAAAAAACAGTCACATTCTTTGCAAATTGTCAACTCTGCACCAGACAAACGTATTGCAGTTTGCAAACTGTACCCGTTAAAGCTTCTAAAGCGGACAAATCATATACAGGATGTCCCAGCTATCAGGCCCAAAGTTTTAAGAAAATGACTGTTTCATGCCGAAAACACCGAGACCATGCTGCTTAGTACTTTTTTTTTCAGAAACTACCAGAAATGTTTTAGTAGGTTTCTGACATCCAGTTAGTTCATCAAACGTGATTACCTAGCTTCATTTGTTGCTCTAATGGTGAAGACGCCAAATGAAGGGTTCCTGAAAATCGCAAGACACGTCAAGATGAGGTCTTCCTAGCACCATGCGCATCGCATGTCTACATTATCTGAGTAAGAGGAAAATTCTGCGAAATATAAGACATGTTATGTGACTGCAACACCGCATGCAGAGATAGAGAGAGAGAAGCACTTTTTCGGAAGGCCGATATATTTGTCGGCGTGCATACGACATCTGACATGAAGGGATGCGGGTATAGGACGTCCCATCTGCCACCCGCAACGTTGGCCGAGAGAGGCGCTGTTTAACACGCTCAAAGCTTTTGATGACATCTGTCGATCTGTCGATTAAGGCACCACTGGCCTCCTTGAAGGCCTCGGGATCAGCGAAAGCAGGGGGAAAGTAAACAAGTCCGCAGTAGAAATCAGTAAGAGGCGATCGGAGGTTTGGTGGCCGAAAAGTATACAGACTACAAGCAATGGAGGCGTACAGAAACATAGTTCCCAATAGGGCTTAAAAGCACTTCTTGTTGGGCTAGTTGGTAGCTTTTCATTATAAAATATAATGACGCCAAATAAACGGACACACACAAGAGAAGAGAACGGGACTATCTTGGACAAAGATAGGCCCCCTATCGGAACGTAGGTCTGAGAAACCTCCATAGTACCCTGCGCGTCGTAGAAGAACAGCATATGTAGGCTTTTTTTTTTCGCTGGAAAAAAGAAAAAATTAAAAGATCAACTTTGGTAGCAGAATTCTAACCTTTAAACTGAATTACTCGGTGAGGTGGGCATTACTTACAGGAGCGATTGAATGCGTAATTGACTAATTGACAAAATTTGACTAATTAAGGTTTTGCTAAATAATTTACAACGGATATTGCCAATTTTGAATAGTAGCTATTGAGTTTGCAAGGCTTATCCAGTTGGAACCAATTCTGAGGATGGCATTGCTCTCAAGATATACCGCGTAAAACTTGCGGTAAAAATGCACTGTTGTTCCACTTACTTTTTTTAACAAAACGTTGTTTTGTGCATTAAAGCACAAAAGTACCTGAAACGCCAATAAATTTCATAGCAAACTTCGAAAATTAATATCTCGAAACTGCTGTTGCCCTAGGAATTGGTTCCAAGTGATTACACCTTGCGAACACGTCAGCTGCGATTTGTAAATTGCAATATGTGCACCAAATTACTCAATTAAATAGTTCGAAATAAAGGAGCAGGAGGGCAATAGAAGGAGTAGCACACGGTAGTAAACAAGTTACAAGCACATCGGGCTCTTCAGAAAGTTTTGCATACGGTTGCATAATCAGCGCATTACAAAGGAGTGGTCTTCCCAATCTGAGGCAAATTAATCCTTCCATTCAAGACTTCAAAAAGTGGACTCAACTTACAGGATTTATGTGAAAGTACACAATATTTGCCCGAAATTTTCTGGTACCGTAATCACTTTCTTTCGATATGCTACAGGGTTGTTTTGGCGTTGGTTGTCTTTCGCATGACGAGCACAGCGCACACAACGCATACATAGCGGGAAACTGCAAGTAGAAAAAAGTAAATTCGTCGTCAATTAGGACATGATTAGGGTAATGGATAATTTTGAGCGTATCTGTTTAGGTGGTCTGCATTCGCAATATATTGTTGAAAATAATTTGATTCTGAACCACCGGGTCCTCTCGGCGGCAGCGCTGAGCCTCTGCCGAGTCGGTTTGGCGAAGGCACGAGCACATCTTGGATCCGGCTGCGTACTGCCCTGGGCAGCCAAGTGAGTTGCGACGCACCCAGCTTCAGAAATGCGAGTGGCGGAGTTCGCAGCTTGGGGCGGCGCGAACACGTGAAGGCGTTATGCTTCACGCTGGCGTCTCTCTCGCCAGACCAAAGCTAGATTCGTCCGACGACGTTGTTGTCTTTCTGCGCCGCTTAGCGTAACAGCTTTCTTAGTTGGCGCCATCGCAAGCGAAGCAGTAGGCGTCGTATAGGCACTGCTGATGCACGCCGAAGTTGCACTCCACGGGCCTCACAGGCTAATCCAACGCGAAAGACAAACCACGTGCGCAAACTGCGTCGTCGCCTCGGTAGAAGGCCTATACACCGCCTACACCAGGCTACACCGCGCTGGAGCCTCCGCTGCGCCTATACTATACCGAAGCGCTCACTGTCGGCGCTTTTTAGTGTCGTGACACAGTACTTCGCTTCACCGCTCCTAGATGGTGACTCGATCGCTGTCAAAAGAGAACATATCTTTCTGCGTTGGTGGCGACGTCACGTACATTACAGAAAGTTGATGGTGAACCCCGGCGTAAAATATTTCCTTTCTAAAAAAAGAAGCCCCACCTGCGGCCGTGCTGGCGCTCAGGGTGTTGCGTAAGGGGAGCGAGAGCGTGGTCGTGATACCACGTCACCCTCCGTCTCGGTACGAGCGCTCCTCGACGGAGCAGAACGGGAGATAGGGAACACCTGCTGTTGAAATGATAGCGCGCCAGGTGTGGCGTGATGAGAGAGGGCAACACCGCGAAGCATCGCTCGATGGGCATCGCCTCCTGCTGACTCGTGCACCGGTATCGGGCTACAAATTTTACTAGATCACTGATAACCTGAACCGATATCTGGGTGAATTTGCCCGATTGTATGAAAGGGGTTGCTATAGGTAATGCGAAGTGTTGCATTGCTGTTGAGCTGCTTATTGCAGTGGTTGACTCGGGGCTTCTGCGTCAGCGTCTTTCTTTTTCTGCTTTCTTTTTCTTTTTAGGATTTCTTCGGTCTTTAGTAGTTTTACAGTCAGCGGCATTACTGTTTGCGCAAAAGCTTGTATCTGTGGCCGCATTATCGCACTCGATATTATAAATTGAAGTTCCCAAGAATCGGCCAAATAGAAGTGCCAAAATTCTTGTGCAGCTAAGAAGTTACAAAAGAAAGTAGATAACATGGTGTGAAGCATACAAACCTGGTAACCTATGCCAGGAGAACAACGACAGTCTTCTCGGAAAAAAAAATTTGCACTTGTCAAGCTGCCGTTGAGGCCAGATGACAGCTGACCCTACCCAATTAAATAGCTGCTATGTTTGAACTGAAGCGTTTGAATTGCCCAATCAAGCGTGAACTGGAGTGACAAGTCAGAGCGCAGGCAAAGTATGGAAGGGGGCTGTAGAGTTGTGACGTGCGTGCGTACGCTTCGACGACTCCTTTGACGGTGGACATTCTTAGTCGAACTAATTGCGTCCGCCGCTCCGCGCCATGAAGAACCGCTGGCAAGAGAGAGAGAGAATGAAGAGGAAAGGCAGGGAGGTTAACCAGATATGAGTCTCCGGTTTGCTACCCTACACTGGGGATGGGGGATAGGGGTTAGAAAGATGACAGAGAGGAAAACGCAAAAAAAAAGAAAATGAACGCGCACACATGGAGACACACACACAAAAGGCCTTCCAGTTAAAGTCGTTCACACAGGCCGGTAGATCGCAAGAAGCGCAAAAGCGCTTGCATGGCCTTCTTCTGTGACGGTAGGTCCTTTCGATGTTGCAGAATTCTTTTTTCGGATAGCGGTTGGTCGTCCAGTTGGCCAAGTTCCTGGCTGAGGCATGCCCTCTGTGGACTGTACTGCGGGCAGGTGCACAAAATATGGCCAATTGATTCTTCATGGCCGCAGTGGTCAAAGGTTGGGGTGTCGGTCATCCCTATGCGGAAGGCATAGGCTTTAGTAAAGGCAACGCCCAGCCAAAGTCGATATAAAAGCGTGGCGTCTCTACGGCGAAGCTGTGATGGCGCTCGAAGACTTGATGTTGGATCAAATGAGTACAGTCGCGGATTTCTTAAATGTGGCTCATTCCATTGCGACACGGTGCACTGCCGAGCAAGTAGGCGGAGCTTCCGTGCCGCGTCAGTTCTAGAAAGAGGAATTGGGACGTGGCGCTCCTCAGTATGGGCTGAGCGGGCAGCGTGATCCGCCCGTTCATTGCCGACAATCCCGCAGTGACTTGGAAGCCACTGAAAGGTTATTTCGTGGCCTGCACCACTTATATGGTGTAATGTCTCTGTAATATGGAATATTAGCTGTTCGTGCGGTCCGCGTCGTAAAGGTGACAGTAGAGACTGCAGTGCCGCCTTCGAGTCGCAGAATATTGTCCATTTGTGTGGTGGTTCATCACCAATGTGATGAAGAGCAGTAAAGAGCGCTGCGAGCTCTGCTGCCGTCGATGTTGTCGCGTGGGTCGTCTTAAATTTGATTGTTGTAGCTTTCGCTGGTATGACGATTGCCGCCGCGGAGCTGCTTGGAGGACAGATCCATCAGTGTAAATATGCGTAGAGTCACGGTAGTTCTCGTACAAATACAGTAGCGTGAGCTGTCTAAGGGCTGGTGATGACAGATCAGCTTTTTTCGAGATACCAGGTATTGCGAGGTTGATTTTTGGCTGAGCGAGGCACCATGGAGGGATCGAAGGTCTCGCAGCCGGAGTGAAACAAGCTGGCAATGATTCATCATATGCAGTTATCGTTTGGCTGAAAGATGTGTGTGGCCTGTCCGCTGGTAGAGAGGCTAAATGGTGACGAGGAGTCCTGGCTAGATGCCTTATATGGGTCCTGAGTACTTATTTCAATGTGGGTCTTGACAAGGTGGTCTCTAGCGATTGCTATCGTAGCCACTGTTGAAGCACTCTGAGGCAGGCCTAGACAGATCCGGAGCACTTGACCCTGAAGACTTTGTATTGTGCGTAGATTCGTTTTGCCTGTGTTGCCTATTGCTGGCAAGCTGTATCGCAGAAATCCCAGAAAAAGCACCCTGTACAGTTGTAACATAGCACTAGGCGACATTCCCCAGGTCTTGCCAGCGAAAAATTTGAACAGGTGGCATATGCCTGTCAACCGCTTTTTCACGTAAGATATGTGTGGGCTCCATGACAAGTCCCTGTCGATTATGACTCCTAGAAACTTGTACGATCGGACCCGTCGTATTACTTGGCCATTTATCGTTACACTGTAGTTTGCCATGGGTTTGCGCGTAAATGGCACTAGTGCGCATTTCTCGGAGGAAATTTCGAGGCCTCGATTACGGAGGTAGACAGCAGTTTGTGTCGCGGCTTTCTGAATTCTTGCTCGCAGCTGTAGGCGTGTTACTGCAGATGTCCATATGCAGATGTCATCTGCGTACATTGATAGCCTGACTGTGGTTGGCACGTGCTCAAGGAGAGCAATTAGTGTTAGATTAAATAACACGGAGCTAAGTACACCGCCCTGAGGGGCGCCGCGGTAGCTATAATGTAGAGAAGTATGGCCTTCCTCGGTGCTTACAAAGAAGGATCGCATGGATAGATAGCTCCGTATCCATTGAAACATCCGACCACCCACTCCTACTTCTGCGAGAGCAGAGAGGATGGCTTCATGCGTAACGTTGTCATACGCCCCTTTAACGTCGAGGAATAAGGATGCGCAGAGACGCTTACGGCGTTTCTCATGTTGAATGTAGGTCACCAGGTCGACGACGTTATCGATCGATGATCGACCGCGTCGGAAGCCCGCCATGGCATCTGGGTAGGTGTTGTGGTACTCCAAGTACCACTCCAGGCGTCCTAGGATCATCCTCTCCATTACTTTGCCCACACAGCTCGCCAAAGTGATCGGGCGATATGAAGAGAGCTCCAACGGCGACTTGCCAGGCTTCAGCAGTGGAACAAGGCGACTTGTCTTCCAGGTTGTCGGTAGCGTGCCATTCCTCCAAGATTCATTGTACACCTCAAGAAGAACCCCTCTCGCTCGATCCCCCAGGTGACACAGAGCTCGGTAGGAAATTCCGTCAGGTCCTGGCGCTGATGTGCGGCTACACAAAGCTAATGCTGCCTTAAGTTCGTGGATCGAGAATGGTAGATCCAACCGGTGATCACGTGGTGGCGGACAGCTGCTCGAAGGCGATGGAATGTTGGCAGCTGTGAGTTGGCCGGATAATCTGGCGCAGAAATCCTCTTCCACGTCAATCTCCGATCTCTTTTGAGAGAGGGCAAGTGCCTTGAATGGGAATCGCTGTACGGGAAGTGTCCGCAGTCCGCGCACCGTTCTCCATAGTTGCGATAAAGGCTTGCGTGGATCTAGCGACTCACAGAAGGCAGCCCAACGTTGCGATTCGAGCTTGTCTAACCGGCGCTGTATCTTCTTTTGCGTGCGCCTGGCGGTCCGTAGATCGTCCATTGTTTTCGTACGTCGGTATCTGCGTTCAGCACGTCGTCGGATTGCTCGAAGCCGTTCTAGTTCGACATCAAAATCATCAAGTTTTGAGGAGCATGTTAGAGTACGCATAGTGTCTTGCACCACGCTCTTGATTGCCTCTTCCAAGTCGAAAGATGGATTGGCGTCGCAGTGTTCTTCCATATTAGACTGAAATTTAGGCCAGTCCACTCTTTGGATCGTATCCCGTATTTTGGAAGCGGTCAATCCTCTGATCTTGATGTACGTGGGGATATGGTCGCTTCCGTGCGTCTCTATGTCTGCAAACCACCCTGCACGTCTGACTAGGCTTCGTGAGACGAAAGCCAAGCCAAGACAGCTGCTGTACGTGGAGCCACGTAAGAACGTAGGACTTCCATCATTCAGCAGCCAAAGTTCATAACTGGAGGCGAAAGATACCAGAGCTCTGCCTCTTGCGTTGATGATCGGACTTCCCCAGAGTGTATGATGGGCGTTGAAATCTCCAGTGATGACCCAGGGATTGGAAGTTGAGGAAAGGATGTCTCGTAGTCTTTTGTAATCAAATCGACTTGACGGAGATAGGTAGGCGCCTACAAAAGTGAAGGCCAGATTCTTTTTCCTTACGTTTAGGCATATATATTGATTACTGTCATTAGGTGGTACAGGCTGATGAGTGTAGGTGAGGTCACGGCGCATGAACACCAAAACCTTACTGTTTTCATAAACAGCTGACGACATAAATGATTCATATCCAGAAAGCCTGATTTTGTTCGATAAGTTCGGCTCGCAAATGACGATAATGGGAAACATATTGGCGAACACGAAGCGACGGAAATCCGAAAGGCGCGCTCTGAGTCCGCGGGCATTCCACTGAAAAATAGCTGCTTGTCGGACCTCTTCCCTAAAAGACCGTGGCTGTGGAGCCATGATCTGGTGCTCGCTGGCAAGAAATGTCTTGACACCTGTTGACCTCTTTGGGAACTGCGGCCCCACTGTACGTACAATTGAAGGCGTATAATAAGGAATCCGACAATATTTCGTTGCCCTTGAGACGAGGTAAACTCGAGATTTAAGCCGTCCTGATGGCTACTGCAAGCTTCTTTATGGGAGCACTGTGTGAAGGAATTAAAGTAGTGCACTGGTAGTAGATTATCATTTGGAAACTTTCCTGCATTTTCTGGCCTGAAAGTGTTTCATCTATAGCTTAAAAAAGGAAAGCTCCTTTTTTTCATATATGAATTTTGCGTTGCTGTGTCTCCACAAATGTTACTGTACTTCCGCCCGGTTTCCTAAGGGAAAACGCTGCGAAAAGTGGCCGTGTATCTGCTTTATTCGCAGAAGATGACGTCTAAAGTATGAAAGCATGCTATAGATGGGTCAGTACGCGTCATAGACGTCAGTAGTGGCCTTATAACATCACAATGGCAGGGCATACTTTGTTTATTTCCTGCGGAAGGCCATTTCTACGTCAACGGCTTGACGAATTTATGTTATACAGCGCATTACTCCAATTTTATAGCAAGATAAACTTAATGTACTTATTTTACGAATGTACGGTAAGATTACGCACTCTTTTTATTGGTTTAAACGTCTTGTCGATGAAAATGTAACAATATCGACTGGGCATGCAGTCAGTTCTGTGAGCAGTGTCGGCACATTGCATCGAGAATTGATATGGATAATGTGCTTCGTCTTTCTGCTCTGCGAAAGCACTAGAACGTCTCACAGTAGCAGTTTTCCGTATATATAATTTCTAGAAGTTCTTTCTCCTGGGTTGACAAAACAAAGCAAAGGCCACCAGAGAAATACTTAGGTAATTGGTCTTATCTTAATCGGTTAGTTACAAAACTAGCCTAGATGCAACATCTCCATATCTGGAATTGCTTATGCAGGATAGCGGAGGTCAATGCAGGACAACGTGAATCATACAACACCAGGCTGATCGTCTGCAGACGTGAAGTGAATGTTGGACTATAATTCTAATTAACTTTTGAGTCCACGTTCTCCATTCCTATCCGCACCACCACTGAGAGTCGAACACATCTGCGTACAGATATTGCTCCCGATGCAGACCCAAATAGCTGTACCGGTGAGCACGTCTCTGTTTCTTTTCATAATCAAGCACTACAATCACGAAATATTGCCTGTGTATATTCATTTTATTTGGTGTATGTAAGCGCATATACATGTTAATATAAAACCGGGTGATAATGAAAGACTTCATTATAGATATGTAGCATCTAAGTTGTTGAAGAAGACTTTAATGGTTACATACATGCTCGGTAACATCGATAAGGGCAGCAGGACAACCTCGAATTCACGTAAAAGCTACTTCGATCGTTTGCCGACGTCAAATGTGACGTAAGCCTTCTTTACTTAAAATTCATTGCACAAAGAAACAATCAAAACTCATGGATCGTGAGTCGGCTGCGTGGTAATGTTAAAGTGCTTGGAGTCGCTACGGGCTTCTTGTTTTTCGTGTACATTGCACATTAGCTATCTCCACTCATTTATCAGAGTGACCTATATATATAGCATTCACTTATTCATTCAGGTATTCATGCATTCAATTACCGTAAAGACCTATTCGGACATCACATAGGGGAAATAATACTGTACCCATAATACAAAAATCTCGCTTATCTCTGTGTTTCTCTTGGGAACATTCGAACCGCTAAAATTAAGCGACATTCTTATTATTGTCCCCAAAGCACTTGCACGTACGTCTAACGGTGTCAACAGTGCACTCACTTGTTGACGGTGACGGCGAAGCTGACAGCGCTACTCGAGAGTCTTCGATGCAGGAACCAAAATTTCCAAAGAGCTGTTTCTTTTCTGTCCTTTTACGTAGGTCGAGGTCATCGATATTTTCCCATTCGTCAGAGCATATGCGTCAGCTGACAGATGACGGACGAAGCCAAGCGCTAAGCAAACAGTTTAGACCCTCCACCCCGCCCCTTTTATTTCCATTGAAGTAACTACTTTTTTACCCCCTCTCCCATGACCGAGGTGGTGCACCTCGGAGTTCACGGCCGTGCCCCTCTGCTTGCGCAGTACTGTTATCCACTCCATCCGCGGTAGGAAGGGGAAAGGGAGGGAGAGCGGGGCGGGGGGAAGGGTGTTTCGCGAAGTTGCGGCGTCCTTTGAACGATACCGCACACCACGTCAGAGGAGCACTCCTCGGTCGACTCGGCCTGTTTCGCCGCACCGTTAGTTTTTTGTTCGCTCTTCCGACCAACCCAAAAGCCGATGAAAACCTAGACTCCTCCTTTACTACATCTGCGTTTGCGCTTTTAAATTAACGTCGTATTTCCGAGGCCTGTGCTGCTTCTTCGTTACTTCCAGTCGGGTGACCGTTACTCGACTGGCCATTTCATCGTCTGCGGGGAAGCCCTCAGGAGGTGGAAAGGGTGACGGCGGGCGAGGGGGAGTGGAAGGCGTTTGGCGAGTGGCGTCTTGTTGGCCTTTGGTTGCTGCGCATATAGGTTCATCTTGTTTTAGTGAACCTCTTTTACTGCCTTTAGTTGGTTTTCTTTAGTGCCGACCGTTAAGCTGGCTCTGTCACACGAGAAACGGTGCAGTAGGGTGAAGGCTGGAACAGGGCGCTTGAGCAGCAAGCAAGGCCCAGATGCCATATAGGCCGCCGTAAACTTCTACCTATTTGTAAAGCGAATGCCTAAACCTAGCGGTATAGCTAAGATTGGCAAGCGGCTAAACCTCTTGAGACCTCGTTTCTATTCCAGTGGATATTGACATTTATCCAAGTAAAATCGAACCATAACTGTTGCTCAATGCGTTTACAGGCCGAAAAGGAGCTTTCTTCACCCGAAATAAACTTGAAAGGCGATCACGTTGCCACCGTGCATGTCAGTAGTACAATGCGAATGCATACGTGTTATTTGGCAAAAGTACGATAGAGAATAAAAGCGTCTTTAATAAAAATATTGTTCATGGTTATGGCACGTAACACCCCATAATGAAAAAAGAAATCTTGAGGTGCCACACCGCATTGTCCTCCTGTTGCGAGCGTCCGGAGGCAGAAGAGAGAGACACACAAGAAGGAAAGGGCAGCGAGGTTAAGCGAGATCGCATCCGGTTGGCTACCCTGCACGTAGGAGGGGGAGAAGGAAAGATAAAAGGAAGTACGAGATTCGAAATAGGGTAGATAACGTGTGAAGTGGTGGAGGTTATTGTTTTAGACGTATCCTCCAAGTGCCCCGCGCCTAACACGAAGTTGAGAGAGGTCGGAAAAATTGTCTTGCAATCGTCAAGCGATTTTGTCCGGCTGGATTTGCGCCGCGTACGGGATATCTGGCGTACGTAGCGCCAGCGACCGCGTCTTTCGCGTCACGTTTTCTGAGCGGCTCCTAGTTGTCGCACGTACAGTAATTACCGATGGTTCGAACTCGCTCGTGTGCCCTCCCGACATCGTGGTCGCGTCACAACCTCGTCTTCCAGTACGTGGCAAGTAGCGCGTCGAACGTCAGATCACGTCCCAAGAAGCGTATTGCGACTCAGCAGGTTCAATTCGAGTTACTGCGGTAGCCGAAGCGGCATCACGGCTCTGCTTGCACTGCGTGGGTTTCGAGACGTCGGCCGGCCCAATAAGAAGGCGTCGGCTACGCTGAGGTGTTTGTTTTTCGGTTCCCCCTTCCCCTGCTCCCCCCAAAAAAGAGAGAGAGAGAGAGAGAAAGAGAAAGAGAGGGAGAAAAGAAACAGGGACCGTCTTAAGCAAAGAGGGTGTCGCGTCTAAATACACACGCCGTCCCCGCTTGTTGGGCGGGCAAGCGAAGCGCCGAAGCGCGAATGTTTAGACAAGACGCGTACAAGAAGCCCCGGACCGGCGGCTCGCTCGAAAACCGGAGGTCCGTGTGGGTGGTCCCCGGTGGGGTTGATCAGTTCCGCCGTGTTTATATTTATTTCACTGCACACTTCCCCTCGCCAGTTACACCACGCCGCTCTCTCCCCCTCCTCCGCCACATTTTTATTTTTTCAATTCTCCGAACGACCCAGTGACCCCGAACGCCCGAATTTCGTAGGAACTCAATAAGCTGAAGCATCGCAGCCCTTGTGTGGAAGGCGTCGGTCGGCGACGTATGCACGAGGGATTTGCAAACGCGTAGCCCGCAGAGGGTTGACGCCAGTCTTTCTTCGTTTGTTCGTTCTTTCTTTGAACGCCGGCCGCTGTAGCTTATCGCCTGTGGCGTTGCTCTGCTGAGCCCGAGGTCGTGGGTTCGTTCCCAGCCGCAGCGGCTGTATTTCAAAAGGGGGCGAAATGCAAACACACTCGTGTACTTAGATTGAGGTGCACGTTAAAGAACCCCGGGTGGTCAACTACGACACTCATCGTAATCTCATCACGGTATTGGCACGTGAAACCCCCTTATTTTACGCCCCCCCCCCGTTTCAGTGAGACACCTAAGTGCAATGTTACGTTAACCTTAACGACCATGATCGTTACACGTCTGGTCGGTGAGTCAGCCTTACTACGAGCGTGCCTTTCGTAAGCCAGGTAAGACCCAATAACCTAGGTTGCATCGTGAGGGTACCATCGAATTCTCGTACAACTGCTATACATCTTTTCCTCTGTGTCTCCGCGCTCCAAAAGCATAGTTCCCAACAAGCGTCGGCATTTAAAGTTGTTCGCCTTCGCCATTACGTCATTCCAATGAGGAGCTGTAATTGGCTAGAACACACCTTCAAGAATTCTCTTCTTTTTCTTTTGCACAATGGTGTATTTTCCACTGCACGCTGTACCCTGCGTTGCCCACCGTATGCTATTGTCGCCGTTTACTGAATGTTGGAACTTTGTCGCGACAAGTGCCATCGTACCCAACAAGCAGCTTGTTGATGTCGGTTTGTTGCTTCCTCTTCAAATTGTTGATTTCGGTGGTGTTGACATTCCTTTTCAAATCCAGGCTAGGAGAAAAAAAAAGACGTCGTCTTGTTCTCTTGATCTTGTCTTGATCCTGCTCGCACTCTGGAGCAAGTCTGTCCTTGTCACGACCAGTGCGGCTCGAGAGAGAGAGAGAGAGAAACAACTTTATTTGCCACTGTAGGGTAGGAACTTCTTGTTGGGCTAGTTGGTGCATATTACTGAAGTACTATAGCGCCAAACAGACGACACAAGAAGAAGAGACACGGACGAGCGCACACGGAAGCACTCGTCCGTGTCTCTTCTTTTTGTGTCGTCTGTTTGGCGCTATAGTACTTCAGTAGGGTAGGAAGTTAGGGCAGGTAGGCCTAGTGTGGCCCCCAGGTGGGGGCGACGTCTTGGACCCACGAGACGAGTGCGAGTTGCGTTTTTCTTGTCTGCTCTTGTCAGCAGCTGGTTCCAACCCTCCTCGGAGGGAGCTGGCAGTAATGATTGTGGGGGAGGGTCACCCTCGCATCCCCAGAGAATGTGTGCCCGAGTGGCGAACACTCCGTATTCGCACTTAGTACAGACGGGGCCGTAATCCCCTCCAGTGATTAGATAAAGCCTAGAACGACTGAGGATTGAATCCATCTGCAGTGCGGCTCGATGTGGAATCGGGCGAGTGTCGTCCCGATTCCGAGCGTCGCCCCAACGGCGAGCGTGAGTGAGTGAGTGAAGTATCTTTATTTTGGTCCAGAGAAGACGCAGGGGAGACCCCGCGCCACCCGGCTAGTCCCACGTAGGGACCACCAAGCCGAGCTTGACGGCCCGATCGCGGACACTCTGGACGGCCAGGGTTTGGTCCTTGAGTTCGGGGCTGCCCAACAGCGCAGCCCACCTATCCTCGCTGAAGGAGGAGCCGATGGCTTCACACTCCCACAACACATGGTCCAATGTTGCCCTTAGTCCACAGGCAGGGCAGTCCGCACTGGGATATCTTTCGGGGTATATGGCATGAAAAACCGCGAGGTTAGGGTACGCACGGGCTCGCCTCGATGCTCATTGAATAGTAGTCGATGCCCTGCAGGAGGAGGTTGTCCACGCATCTCGGGAAAATATGGCTCCATGCGCACCACGTCGTAAGACGAGGACTGTATAACCTATAGCATGGTATCTCAAAACTCTCACTAAAGCGAAAGAAAGTTAACGCATAGCCCACAGCACAGCGTTATTGATGCGCCGGAACGAGGTTGCAGTTGGGGATAGCTGAACCGGCCAATCAAATTTAAAAAAGAAAAGAGAGCATTACCGCTGAAACGGAAGACGGCTGATGAAGAAAACTGCTGAATAAGAAAGGCAGAAGAGGACAAGGAAGAACTGTGTAATGCCATGTTGTAATGCCCAAGACTGGACGACCAGCGGAAGTTGGTCGAACGGGTTAAGGTGGCGACGAGAGCCCAGGAATTCCTGGGCCGAGAGAGATCAGAGAGAGGGCAGAGAGAGATCTGTCTCCCTTTCGTTAGTTCCGAAATAAAGCTATATATATATATATATATATATATATATATATATATATATATATATATATATATATATATATATATATATATATATATATATATATATATATATATATATATATATATATATATATATATATATATATAGCTTTATTTCGGAACTAGCGAAAGGGAGACAGATGACAGATCTCTCTCTGCCCTCTCTCTGATATATATATATATATATATGTTAAGGTTCAACTCAAATGCCATTTCATCATATTGATCTACTAATGAGCTTTCGCGCGGCAGAAATACATGTGAGCAAATTTTGCTACTCTTCATCGATCTGGAACAGTGCTGATGCATTACAGGGTTAAGTTGTTGCCAACAATAGGTGTCCCAATTAATAGTGGGCCTCGATCCACACTGCTACCTAGTCCAGGAAAACGTGCCCCATAAGGAACACGACAACAAGGGCCAGCGGCGCAAGCAACACCGTCATCGATAATTGGACAGTTATTCATTTTCATGCGCCTTGCAAACGCTGGCCTTGGAGTCAACGAAAACAAAAGAGAAAAACTTGTCTGCGGCTTAGCTCAGCTAACCCTGGATGTGCAAAGCGAAAGCTTCGTTTAGCCCGTTTAAATCTTCATTTCACTTAGTTAACCTTCGAGAACTAATTAATGAGCATGTTACAGAACTAACAAAATTAATTCGGAATCTCACAATATAGCCTTGCTTATGTGAACGTGATTTTACTAAATAAGAACGCCAAATTTAGTTTCGTTTTCGCTGAGAAGTGGACGTGTCATTTATAGAGTAGTCACATGTGCGCTTTGTACACTTTCCTCGTTCCAGGCTTGTTGCTGCAAAAAAAAAGAAAAACATTAATGTGCACCAATTTCAAAAAAAGGTGACATGTTAAACAGGAATTATTTTCTTTAGCTAATTTTAGCCAAGCAACATGATCTCCTTCAGCCTCACACAAACATCCTTGTTTTTATCCTAGAGCACAGACAACTATTGTCTTCTCCGCCAATTGTGCACACATAACGGAGCGCTCGCACTGTCTTTCACTTGCCTAAACAGAATATCCTGACCCGCACCTCCGTAAGTGGTGCAACCGTTGGTGACGGCATTCTATGCGAAGCATATTACTAGAGCTCAACCCAGCTCCTCAGGCGCGGCGGTGTCGCCTTCAATACCACGTGACACCGTGACGTCATGACAGAGGAAAAACGGGGCTCCAACTCGCGCCGTCGCTCACGGCGTCGCCCCCCGCATCGGACGCGGTGAGCGTCGAGCAACGCAGCGTTCGGCGCGACAACGATTTATTCATGAAGTGCAACGCCACAGACACCGACACCGACGACACCGGCTTTTCTGCGACACGAGCTCCTTAACGCTGTCGCGTTAAAATAAAGGCTAGTATGCTTCGCATCCTGGGCTTAACCTTAGCTAAGCCACAGCCATTTTTTCTAATGATCCGGCACGCGCAGACTGTGTTTATATGACGTGCCAAATATGGTGGCTCTCAGGTATTTCCGCCTCTACAATTACATCCGGCGCAAACAGCGTTCGACGTGTATGCTGAAGACGAGTTAATGTCACTGAGGAAGAGTAAGTGTTAGAGCATACGAACGCGTTTGACTATCGGCGAGCATGAGGGCGAGCACGAGTACGAGCGACAGTGAATGCGTGGGTGTGTGAGTACACGCGGTCGAGTTCGTAATCTAAAGAAAAGCAAGTATTGGCGAGTGGGCGAGAGTGACATGGCATGACATGACAAGAACTTTATTTGAGTCCTGAGGGACTGAGACCTCGGGGAGCCAAACCAAACGCTCCCGAAGATCAAGTCGGTGGCTCCGCCCACGATGGAACCGGGAGATCAAGTCCCGCGGCAATGTCGTGGGCCCTCTGGACAGCCTGGAGTTGAATGTTGAGATTGCTGCTCTTGAGAGAGTCCTGCCATTGTTCTTTCGTGACGGGTGGAGAGGCGTTAAGGGCTGGGCACAGCCAGAGCATGTGGTCAAAGGAGCATGAGTCATGACCACATTTGGGGCACGACTGTGAGTGTTCAGGATCTATCCTATGAAGAGACCGAGGAGTGGGATATGTACGGGTTTGCAGGAGTCTTAGTGTGGTAGCCTGAGGTTTGTTCAAGTGTACAATTTTCTTTTTTCTGCCGACCTGCGAGGAGGACGCCATAACCACAGGAGTCACAACAGCGGGTAATGCTGCAGACCCCAAGGAGGTTAAAAAAAGGTATCTTAGTTAAAAGTTAAAAGTTAAAGTTTCTTTAACCTCCTTAGTAGAACCCGCCATGGTGGCGCAATGGCTTCGGTGTCGCGTTGATAATTCCGAAGGCGCGGGATCAAGTCCTTTGCCGCAGCGGGGCCACATTGAGAAAAAAAAAATTCTGTGTTCTTCTGCCAGAACACGCGATACGATTAGTAGACGGGCCGTATAGTGGGAGGACTCGGGATTAATTCTGACCACCTGGTGTTTGCCGAGCATTGGGTGCACCTTCAACAACCCCAGGTGGTCCAAACTATGGCGGACCTCCTCCTCCTCCCCACCCCCGTTCAGCAGTATACAGCGTGCCTCACAATCATATCGTGTTTTTGCACGTAAAATCCCAGAATTCGTTTTTTCTTTAGTTACGGTCGCGAAGTGTGCATCCCAAAGACAAGGAAGATGGTGAAACAAGTAGGGATTAGATAGATAGATAGATAGATAGATAGATAGATAGATAGATAGATAGATAGATAGATAGATAGATAGATAGATAGATAGATAGATAGATAGATAGATAGATAGATAGATAGATAGATAGATAGATAGACAGACAGACAGACAGACAGACAGACAGACAGACAGACAGACAGACAGACAGACAGACAGACAGACAGACAGACAGACAGACAGACAGACAGACAGATAGATAGATAGATAGATAGATAGATAGATAGATAGATAGATAGATAGATAGATAGATAGATAGATAGATAGATAGATAGATAGATAGATAGATAGATAGATAGATAGATAGATAGATAGATAGATAGATAGATAGATGGATGGATAGATAGATAGATAGATAGATAGATAGATAGATAGATAGATAGATAGATAGATAGATAGATAGATAGATAGATAGATAGATAGATAGATAGATAGATAGATAGATAGATAGATAGATAGATAGATAGATAGATAGATAGATAGATAGATAGATAGATAGATAGATAGATAGATAGATAGATAGATAGATAGATAGATAGATAGATAGATAGATAGATAGATAGATAGATAGATAGATAGATAGATAGATAGATAGATAGATAGATAGGTGCATATTGCGTAGTGGTCGGTGAGCATCGATATTCGAGCACCGGTTCGCGGGCGGCCGTGAGGATTAGATACTCGTCAATCGATTGCCCGCCTTGACGAGACAGGGACCAGACTCGGGCGGCGGGCGATCCTCGATGCCCGTTCGCGTGTGCTATGGCAGCATCCTACAGCGTTTATTTTTGTCGTCTCCAGTTTTGCGAGCATGCGCGATCTTACACAGGCCGTATATATGGCGGAACGCACCTCTTGCCGACTACCTTCTTGCCGACCGCACCTCTTGCCGACCGCCATGCAGACGGTGCAGGACATTTACAGTTTATTTATTTATTTATTTATTTATTTATTTATTTATTTATTTATTTATTTATTCATTCAAATACCCTAAAGGCCCTCTTGGAGAGGGTATTACGTAGGGGGGCACAAGAAACACTAATAGGAATATGCGAAGAGAATAGTAAGAATAAACAATTCAGCAAACATAGTAAGAAAACCACAAAATACGCATACACCAATATTGCAAGTGGATTAAAGTTCGAATAAAGATAAGAATGAAGTGTGAAAAATTGAAACACCGGGGGTTCAAGTATGACACAAGAAGAGAAAAAACTGCAATACGATGTCGAACAAGATGCAAAGGTATTAAATTAGCCCTGAAAGAAAAATGGCTAACGCCAAAGACGCACAGAGACGTCAAATTCTGATATGAGTCCACAGCATTTGATGAAATTGCTCGATGTTAACTTCAGTGGCAATATCAGATGGTAGGTAATTCCAGTCAGTTATGGTTTTGGGGATGAATTACTGTGCGTAATGGGCCGAGTGGCAAGCGGGGCGTTTGACTTTGCCGGGGTGATCACGGCGAGGAAAAATGACAGGGGGTGACTGAAAGAAGTCGTCGCGCAAACGTTCATGATGATAAAGTTTGTGAAAGAGAGATAGGCGGGCGTGTTTCCGTCGTAGTGATAGCGGAGGCAGTTCGGCACAAATATTTGAAGATGTAACACTGGAGTATGGAGAAAAACCTGAAAAAATGAAGCGAGCAGCACGGCTTTGCAGGGATTCAATGTTACGTATAATGTAGTCTTGGCTCGGGTCCCAGATGGCACATGCATATTCAATTTTAGGCCTGATTAACGTGGTGTATGCGAGTTTCTTTAGGTGTGAAGGCGCTTGCTTTAGTCTGTGTTTCATGATTCCGAAAGTACGGTTAGCAGATTCGCAGTTGTTAGCAGTTGCCAGTTAGAGTTGATAGCAGTTCGGTCAGTTGTTGCTTTCCTCTATTTCTTTTGCTTTTATTTTTGCTTTCTATTTTAATAAATGATCAATTGCTATTACTACTGTGGGTGGAAAACGCATAGCCGCAGTGAGTTGGGCTTTACAAACGGACAGCGTTCAGTGGCGGTGAAAAGGTCGCTGCAAGGAAGGGTGAAAAAGAAAAAGGAAACAAAAAAAGGGCAGGAACGAACACCTAATTTGCAAACGAAACAAATGCACACTGAGCAGTTCTACGCACAGGATTTCTTGTTTTCTTTTTTTTTCATTTATATAAACGAACCACCGAACTTACGCCGCAAACAAAACACTGCTGGTTCTTTTTTGGTTTACGCGCGATTCAATCAACCGAGAACTGGCCGGTCCTCTTTTCTGTGTTCGTTTTTTTTTTGTGCTCTTCGCATTCACAAAAACAGTGTCACGTCGTTTTTTTTTTCTTATTTATGTCATCGGTTGCTACTGCGGGAAAAAACTCTCGTGTTTCGTGCATCGGGCGCATGCTAAGGAAACCCCGAGGGTCGAAATTATTCATTTCCTTTTAACGCGACAGCGTTAAGGAGCTCGTGTCGCAGAGAAGCCGGTGTCGTCGGCGTTGGCCGTTAGCGATAAATCCCACCAGGCACTTCATGAATAAAACACAACTTGCAAGATGGGCTGGGTGGGAATCGAACCAGGGTCTCCGGAATGTGAGACGGAGACGCTACCACTCAGCCACGAGTTCGATGCTTCAAAGCGGTACAAAAGCGTCTCTAGTGAATGCGGTGTTGCCTTAGAAACGAGCTGTTTCTAAGACTCAGGCGTGCGTCGCTTGCTCAGGCGCACATTTCGTTGCCGCGCCGAACGCGGCGCTGCTCGACACTCACCGCGTCCGATGCAGGTCGCGTAGTCGCTGCGCCGTAGCCCACTGTCTTACACCCCTTGGCGGGTCGACAAGAACGCTGTCGCGTTCCACTCTTGATGGCGAAGCTTATGCCGCGTTCAGACTACAGTCGCATCCGCTATAAGTGGCGTATTTATTCCAATTTACGCAACTGCTGGAACGACTGTTTACGCAGCTAGCAACCGCCTACGTTCACATTGAGCCTTTCGATAAGATACGTTTTTTACGACTGGCCAATCCCCGTTCTGGGACAGCCGCGTTTCGCATTTTTTGACATGGCGCCGATCAGCAAGTGGCTGTTAGCGCAGGTCGAGGCTCTTCAAGCCCAAAGTTTTCAGGCGCTGGTCATAGAGTATCGGCCTCTGTCGCACTTCTTCAATTAGTTATTCATCGCTGCACAGCGAAGAAGCTTCCGCACTTAGCATCATCACTAGGCACGGAAAATGTACACAACACAATGAGACCGGAAAACCGCACTGCACTCAGGGACACCGCGCGCGTTCGGCGCGAACCCGGGAAAACGCGGATGGCGTCGGCAGCTGCAGCAAGGAACAGCGTTGCAACGCCGGATGGCTGGGAAGGCGGTCACCGGATGAAAACACGGAATATGGGGAGGCCGGAAGCTCCGTGACCGGAAGATGCAAACCGAAACTGCTTCGTGCATTGGCGGCGTCGTAACAGTCGTATCTGTGCCTGTCGTAAAAGTAGCGGGTACTCCAACACTTACGCCCAGGCTGGTTGCGATTGTTGCGTACTTTCCGCTAAATGCAGCATTAGTGTGAACAAAGTAGTTGCGCTTTTTGCGTTTACGCTTACGTTCCGTGCGAACGACCCGTACGTAGCGCACGTAGTCTGAACATAGCATTAAGCGTCCTCCAATTTTTCTTTTTCCCTTGCCTTTGATTTTGTTACATATTAAAACCTTGTCATTAAACCTGTCATTACCTACCTGTCTTTAAAATTTATCTCACCAGCGCGCAGCTATTTTTCGCAAACTGGTTGATGCACGCGATTTCCTTGCGATACATTCTTGTAACGCGCACGCTGCGTACAAGCTGGGCGGGCCGTGCGTTGGGTGTGACGTAACACGACAGTGCGCGTTCAAGACGCTATTGCCCTTGGCTAGCGGTCTGGCACGACGCAGCACCAACATCCTGAGCAGCTTAGTTCGTGGGACCGAAAATACAAAAATTGGAGGGCGCTTAAGCTTCGCCTTCAAGAGTAGAACGCGACAGCGTTCCCGTCGACCCGCCAAGGGGTGTAAGGGCTACGGCGCAGCGACCACGTGCCCCGCATCGGACGCGGTGAGCGTCGAGCAACGCCGCGTTCGGCGCGGCAACGAAATGTGCGCCTGAGCAAGCGACGCACGCCTGAGCCTCAGAAACAGCTCGTTTCTAAGGCAACACCGCATTCACTAGAGGCGCTTTTGTACCACTTTGAAGCATCAAGCTTTTATGGCTTCCTGAGCGTTTGGAAGACGATTACATTCGAGATGCGCTCCAGACTTACGGGAAAGTGAAGTCCATATCAGTAGAAAGCTGGAGAGTATCGGAAATGGAGCAAATGCGTACCCTCAATCGTGACGTGGTGTTGACTCTTGCCGATGGAGTCGGCGTGGGCGACGTTCCACATCTGCTACACGTTTGTGGAGTGCAGAGCCTTGTATTGATTCCAGGCCGGCCCCCGCTTTGTCTCCGCTGTAACAAGGTTGGACACATTCGTCGAAACTGCAGAACCCCACGTTGTGAAGCCTGCCGACGCTTTGGTCACACAGATGAAGAATGTGTTGTGACATACGCCGACAAGTTACGACACAGGACAAGGCCTCCAGAAGAAAGCTTGCAGGAACACATAATGGATGTTACTGAGGTTCTCGATGCAACGGCAGACGTTCCCTCTTCCGCGGATACCAGCTGTGCCAGTAAGGCCCCTCTACATGTTAAAGAGAATGACATCGCAGAACTGCCCGTGGAAAAGGAAAGTACCGAAGAGAAAGAAGCGCCCGCTACCACGCAGCCAGTTGCCGCCCAGCCAGCGAATGAGACAGCCGCTGATGACTCATCTGCTGCACCGAAGCACCTCAATACGTGCGCTATGCTGGCAGAGGACAACCGAAGTAGCGCGGATACGTCAATTCGGAAGCGACGTGCGACTAACAGATCAGAGTCAAGCACGGACAGCGAGACGGCCAGTACCACAAGAAAAGCACGTCGCCGCAAAACATCGACACATTCAGGAAAGTGCCGGCGATCACGGTCCAGGAGGCCTGGTGAGAGTTCGGAGGGAGCCTCGCCGTTAGCCTCTAGGACCGACCGCATAGAGAATCAAGTCTAAATAGTGGGTAGTCACCATGGCCCTGTCCCAGCAACTTCTCTTCGCAACTTTGAACGTGCGAGGCCTTAGGTCTTTGCAGAAACAGGCGCAGCTTCGCCGGCTTTTGTCTAGGAAGCGCCTCGACTTCGTCGCCGTGCAGGAGACGAAGATTGAGAGTGACGACGAGACAGAAAGGGCTTTGCGACCTTTTCTGTCTGAATATAATGTCTGCGTTTCACACGCTCTTGGTTTATCCGCGGGCTGTTTCCTGTTTCTGAAAAAGAGCCTATTTTGTTCAGCACTTAGTTACCATGTAGACACTGAAGGTCGATATATATGTTGTGATTTTGTGTTGCAGGGTGTGCCATGGCGATTAGTCAACGTCTATGCATTTAATGACGCTGCAAAACGAATTGTCTTCTTTGATACTGTGCGTAGTCTAATGCACTGTGATCGTTGCATTGTGTTAATGGGAGATTTCAATTGTGTATGTGATCCGTGCGATCGAAGCGGCATTAACACTCAGCGGGACAGGAGTGGTGAAGTTTTATCTAACCTAATAGAAAGTGCAGGGCTCATTGATATAGGAGTGTCGGGACAGGGAGCTTGCTCTTACACACGAATTCAAGGTTGCTCTTATGCCCGCCTTGATCGGATTTATGTTTCTTCATCCCTCCTCTCCCGGGAACTGTCCTGCACTAATCCCAGTTTCGTTCTCTGATCATTGCATGGTTATCGCAAAGATTGGTGAGAAATCTGTAACTAATTTCCGACCACAGTGGGCACTCTGGAAGCTTAACTCTGAGCTCCTAAATGATCAGGAATTTATTAATCGCGTGCGCATGACCCTAAAAGATTCTCTTTCTACTGACTTGCCGTTATTTGCAGCTTGGGAACTCTTTAAACAAGAGGTTCGTACAGTGGCTATAGAAATTGGATCGCTGAAAGCATTCTATAGAAAGAATGAAGAAACAATACTTCTTAAAAGCCTACACAACCTTTACCAGATGGAATGCGAAATGCCAGGCAATTACATTGTTGACATAGAAAATCTTAAATGTGAGTTGCAAAAGTATGATGCACTGCGTTACAGAGGTGCGCGAGTTCGATCTCGAGATAGGCGTGCTCTGCAGTCTGAGCAACCAACACGTCAAGCTTTACTTGACGAGCGACACGCTGTTTCCAAAGTAATTCCGGAAATATACTCCGAAGGTAGTCTTCTAACAAATACTAATGACATAATTTCTCAGTTCGAAACTTTCTACACTATGTTGTTTAGTGCCCCTCCGGATGATCACGATGCAAAAGTTTTAGAGAGTTTTGTATCTCTTGTAAAACCATTACAGGATGATGAATGTGCAGTTATGAGTGGTAGCCTTACGATCCAAGAAATTGAACTAGCTATTGATCAGCTGCCTCTGTCGAAAACACCCGGCCCCGATGGACTTTCAAGTTAATTTTACAAAGCTTTCAAATCAATTATCAGCCCCATATTATTGGACATTTTTACTACAAGTTTATAGGTAGACGCCCTTCCGCAATTTTTTTTTGCAAAACCCACACAGTTTAATTCCAAAAAGTGCAGATAAGGAGAAACTGCGTTCTGTTGAAAGCTACCGACCAATCACATTGTCAAACGTGGATTACAAAATTTTTGCAAAAGTTTTATCGAATAGATTGCAATTTGCGATGTCAGTTCTCATTGGTTCCCATCAGACGTGTCGAATTAGGGGCCGATCCATACAAACCAACATACATATCACCCGTACACTCCTTCAATACTGTTACGGTTCCACTGAGCAGCTTGCAATGCTCCAGGTAGACCTTGCTAAAGCTTTTGATCGTGTCAGTCACTCCTATTTATTTACACTTCTGGAGCATGCCAATGTTGGCTCCGTTGTGCTTAAAGGCGTTAAGCTTTGTTATACATGTTGTACTACTCGTTTAGTTATTAATGGCCAACTCTATAAACCCGTTTCCATTCGCTCTTCGGTAAAACAAGGATGCCCTATGTCCCCATTACTATTCAACCTTTATCTGGAACCGCTATGCTTAAGCGTTATTCAGTCGAGTTACATCCATGGCTTCAATATACTGGGTCATGAAGTAAAAGTCTTAGCTTATGCAGATGAATTAGCATTCTTCTGCGCGGATAAGTCGAGTGTTGAAAAGGTGGTATCAACAATAGAGGAATTTGGCAGCGTATCAGGAGCACGAATGAACTCCGCAAAAAGCTTAGGCTTATGGTTTGGCTCATGGTGCTATACACCAGAACAGTTTGCAGGCGTTAATTGGACCGGTGTCCCGCCAAAGTATCTCGGCGTGCCGCTAGACGCATATAAATTAAGCGCACACTATTGGAAGGAACAAGTTTCGGCCCTGCAAAGTTACGCCCAGACATTCGTTCCACACCGACTTTCTATTTTTGGGAAAGCCGAGGCCTGCAATAAGTTCTTGGCAACAAAAATTTACTATGTATTTCAAGTTATACATTGTGCCAGGCTCTACATCCAACGCTTTCACCGAATCTTTGCAACCTTCGTATGGTCTTCAACTTTTGAGCCCATGAGGCGAGACAATATTTTCAGGCCCGTTAGTGAAGGTGGGCTGGGTTTAGTGCATCTTTATGTGCGGCAAATAGTGTCTCGTTTCTTCTTTTTTCGCGATACATCGCATCCTATACTTCGGTCATTCATGCAAGTCACACTTGTTAATGCGTTACCCGACTTAATTGTTTCTTCGAATTTTTCTTCGCGTTTATGCTTGTGGGGATTCATGCAAGAAGTTTACTTGGCGATTCGTTTCCTGACAGTTCGGTTTTCCACTGAATACTTGTACTCTGCGTCGCGAAAAACGTTATACAAAGATCTATTGTGCATGCTTTTTCCGCCTCCATTTTACCGATCCCTATACATTCAATAGCCAGGTCACGATGTTCTAAAGCGAGTTCGTAAAATGTATGTATCCCCTTGCTGCAAAACGTTCTTTTAAAAACTTCATAGTGAAACCATACCGGTTAAAACATGGCTACAGAAAAAGGGTATCTTTGTCTCTTCTGTTAACTGTTGCCTTTGTGACGTGCCAGAGACGATTGAACATTGTTTTATTAGCTGCACCGACGCCATACTATTTTGGGATGTCCTCCAACGGACTTTAAAAAAAAAACTTTGACATCAACGCTCATACTGTGCGATACCTGCTGCCGACCGCTGATAATAGTGCACCTTTTGATATGTTTTTTCTCATCGGAATGCACAGTTTGCGGAAAACGCGAATGATGGACAGAAACGCCGAAACGGTTGTACCTACAAGGGTGAATTTCATCCAAATGACCCTACACCTAAAGCAGGTTTATGATGCACTTGATACCCAGCCGGACTGGTACCCCATTTTGGTGAGGTGCCTATCCTTACCACCCTTCTAAAGTGAAACCACATTTCTACCCACAGTATGAACGATGCCTTTTCTCTGAGTGACTGTCAGTGTGCTCTCCATTCTCTGACTATGCACAACTGGTGAATATCGAGTTGTTGCTACTGTAATAAATACCATGAAAGAAAAAAAAAGAACTCGTGGCTCAGTGGTAGCGTCTCCGTCTCACACTCCGGAGACCCTGCTTCGATTCCCACCCAGCCCATCTTGCAAGTTGTTTTTTATTCATGAAGTGCCTGCTGGGATTTATCGCTCACGGCCAACGCCGACGACACCGGCTTTTCTGCGACACGAGCTCCTTGACGCTGTCGCGTTAAAATATAGTGCGTTATTATACACTGCTGCAGGTGCGAGCGTCTGCAACCGCACGTTGCGCGCTTCGAGGCCTCGCGATTGCACACCTGGCGAAAGATGACATACATACGCGCCCACCCACACAAACGCGCACACACGTACACACACGTGCTCTACAATAACGTGTTCCCTTTAATGGTGGACCCCCTGTACCTCAAAGCTTGGTTCCAGACTCACCTCACTTGACACGAAAGTTGTGTATTACACGAACAGAGTATAACGGCAGGCGAAAATCAAATGGCGAAGGAAGAAAGGATGGGACGCACATGACCACGCGCGACGTACTTACCGATACAATGATAGGAGAGACTTTTGTTTGTTCATGTTACCTTTGGAGTTGCCATGCTTTGTGTGCAAATGTACGTAAAAAGGTTGACGCTCTCTCCAATATTACAAAACGTTGCGGCGGTACACATCTCTTGCAATTGGTATAACGGAGCTGCTTAGAGTTTGGTTTGGTTCCAACTTTGTGCCATGTCGCGCGTTTTCTGAGATTGCTTGTAGCTAACACTTCTTGCAGTCGAATAATTAAGCGCTTTAGGAAAAGGCATCGGACAGGCACACCGTCGAATAAGTGCTTGAAAATCAGCTAAGTGATCTCTTTACATATGTACTAATTTTAACTTTATTATTTGCGGATGAATTCATGTATCTATGCCCATTATTGTTATAATTTGTCCGCATTTTAACGAAATTTTTTTTCCGAACACAGTAACCGAAAGCGCAAGAAGAGATGTTAGAAATCAGCGGACGTTTGTCACGTTTGCCGACATGCGGTGCGTCGTGGAGAGGAAGCAGGATACAGACAAGCGACCGTAAACTCGCACGAGGAAGTATATTTACAAAAGCGCAACAGAAGAAGTAGCTGAGCCACACAGCACACTAGGAGCAAACGGAAACCTGCGGATACGAGAAAAAGTCTCAGCGCGGTTTCTACAATGCTCGAAAATTCCGCGCGTTGCTGCCTGAACCGCTCACTTGTGCTCGAGCTCGCGCAACCTTCAAGTCAACGAAAACTTCAACGCTCTCACGGCAGGTCAGCCGCGTTGACTCTCGTTGGGTGCGGTGCGTCTAGAGTGTACTATAGAACACTCATAGAGTTTCTCACTACATTACCTAGAGGGAAATCTGGCGCTGCTGCGCTGTTGTATGCATGGGAATGCCGGTATATTGTGACTTCGGATTGGCGTTGTTCTCGTTGAGACAGGGCACCTTGAAGACGCGCTTGGCAAGTACCGTTCCGTCTGTCACAATGATTCATTTTCTACTAAAACAGCACGTGAAAAGCTGTTTTAGCTTTATTATTACGCGAAAACATGTTTTCTTTAACTATGAGAACTTGTTATTTTGTGTACGACTGCATGTTGCGTAAAAAGTATCAGCGGGCCGCTGAAGTTGGAGGACAGACGACAAGGTTCGCGCTCGCTTTGAAACAGTTGGTCGTCTGTTCTTGCTTTTCTTCGCTTGGTCATGCATTGTGGGTGAGTAAAGATGTAATATGCGTGAATGGAAACATTTTATGAAGATTTTACATTGGGAACGCGTTATTTGCGTAGCCATATCCACGTTTTAGACGAAGCATCTTACAACACCAGCCAACACGAGCCTCGCAGACACATATACCGTCATTCCCATGACGGCACGGTGCCCCCTTAAGAAACTCCCATAGACGGTGGCGCCAGAATACCCTCTAGGTGTTATAGTGAGAAACTATATGAGAACACTTCTATAGTCCATCTGCTCTTGCTGGCTGCGGCTGGTGATGGCTTGCGATGGCTCGAGGTTGTGTCGGTAGCGGACGGCGTAGAGGGGCGCCGCGGCGAGAACGCGTATACAGAGATGGATGGACGTTATGAGCGTCCCCTTTGGAACGGAGTGGTGGGTTGCGCCACCAAGATACAGGGGCCACGAGTCAGCGCTGCCTAGCGGTCGTCGCAGACAGACCCACGCACGCCCGGCGCTCTGCGGTCGGCCCTCACGCGGCCCCATTCGACCACGGTAGTGAGTCCCCTGTAGCGGGTCCGGAACGCCAGGCGGCCTCGGACTCGCACTCGTGCTCGCCGGTGCCCCCAGCTGGCTGCCTTGCTCGTTGGATCCGACCCGTTGAGTCTCCAGAGACAGTTGCCACGCTTTTCTTCCCTTAAACCCCCTTCCCGTCTGGAGAGTAGCAAACCGGACGTGCATCTGGCTGACCTCCCTACCTTTCCTTCCTTCCTTTCCATCTTCCTCCTTGCCACCTTGATGCCCTTGGTTGGCGGCCGCCGTCTCCTTCGGCTTTGCCTACGTACACCCCTAGACTTCTCTCGTCACCGCCTCTTTCTGACCTGAGCACACGTTTCGATTACGTGGACAGCACAATGCGCCATCGAAGCACTGCGAAGTCATCCCTGATTGGGTCATTACATTCACGCGCGCGCACACACGTGACCCGGTCACGGTGGCACGTGTTGCCAATACTTCGTCGTCTTCGCGTTCCTGATTGGACCACGTACGCGCGAGCGCGTGGCCAGAGCGCGACGGCGCACTTTGACGCTTCGTTATCGTCGTCTTTGAGTCGCCGTTCTCCTCTTTGTTCGACGTCTCCTCGCGCGGCCATATTGGCACTCCTTTTTCATTCATCACAGCAAGCATCTAGCCGAACAGCCTCCACCCATCTCTCTCGCTCCCTCTACGTTCACCAAACGCACGAACGCATTTAAAATGATTCTGGAACTAAGAATTTATCATTTCTTAGCGCTTGCGGTGTTTCGGTATTCCTACTAAGCGTGAAAGCGCAGTCTGTGAATCTTTACATTGCGGATTTCTCATCGTGACCTCTATCGAGAGATTCGAACCTGGTTACTGCCCTTAAAGGGTGTAAACTTTTATAGGCTTTAAAGTCTGTGGGAAGGAACAGGAATAAGCAGAAACAGCAGCGCGATAACTTACTCTGACCCCGGGTCTGTTTCTAAAGTATCGTTTACTTCGCGGCTTCTTTGTACAATAACGAAAGCAGTAACACAGCGTTCATGTGCTTGATGTCTACTTCTCGTCCTCGTCTTGTCGAGCGATAAAGAACTCCAGCCACGTCCTTACCAACATCTCCCAACAGCCACGTTAATGCATACTTTACGCTCTAGAAACTCTGATTTCAACAGTGTCTTCTTTGAGGTCATATGATCCATAAGGGAATATGACCCAGTTTGATTTCCATCGCGCATGGTTATGGTAACTTTTTTTCTTTGACCATAAACACGACGCAGATGCAGAAAGCAAAAAAAATGTGGCGTCGTGAATGCATTGCTTTCAACGTCGCTTCACACGGCGTCTATTCTTTTCTTTTTTTTTTTTCGCCATGTCGTTGAACTCGAAATCAATAAGCGGCAGCGGTGGCAGGAAAGGGTTCGTCGGCGACGACCGGAAGCAGTGGCGAGCAAGAAAGACGCCGGCTTGTTATACGAGAGACAAAAAAAAGTGAGCAAGAAATAAAGAACTTGATGCAACAATAATGCTATTCAGATAAACGCCAAAGAAAACGTGCACGAATCGAATCAATCAAAACGACCTCCTATAGCTGTGTAGCGCGCACGTTCGCGAAGCCAACAGTCATCAGACACAGCTCTGCTTAGACGACAAGGACGATGCGGGATGATAAGGAACAGCGCCTGTACAAAAGAAGGATACGAATGCTACATACATTTGGCAGATACGAATGTTGGAAAGAGAGAAGATGGAAGTAAGTATTCGGAAAAGAGATGTGTGTATCGGAAATGAAAAGGCTGCAGGCCGACGGGGGGAAGGATGGGACGGGGGAAGGGGGGGAAGTGTACAGGATGGCGCAATACTTTAGATGTCCTCAATCGATCCGCGTGCCCGCGTGTTCAGGCCTTTCTGCGGTCGATCCTTTCGCGGTCTACCACTATGGCAGCATCTGGCTGCCTTATTCGTCTATCTTGTTGCCTGTGGCTGTGCATTCTTTGTCACTATTTTCTACTTCGGCATATCTGTTGCTTCGTCACTATTGATCATCTTTCACTCAAAGTTTTTGCGGTATTGCATGCAGCTTATTGCTCGTAGAGCGTTCTGCGGTGTTCTTGCTCAGCTCCGAGTTCCGGTCGCTGCTACGTGAATGTTTCTGGGAAACTATCACCCCTTACCTTATTTTGTATGTATAACCTATATTTCACCACTGAGTCAAAACTTCGACCTTCTGAGGGTTTAGTTCTCGCGATTCTCTCCTAATTTCTGATACTTCCAATGGGAAGCTTAATCTCGAAATAAGTTAGGTGTAACTAACAACTCATCCTGCCGTATCAGGCCTCGACATTCTGGCCAAAAGAAAAGGCTCTGATAAAAAATCGCAATCATTCCAGAAAAAAAAGCTCCATCGGTTTCATTGCAATTTAAAACGAGTGATCTAGCAGGGAACGGCTCAACACGTCGTTTTTCCACGTGCTCAGAGCCAAGATTGCTGCATAGCAACGGTGATGTGCAAATGCTGGTTGCATGATGCTGCTTTGCGTCTGCTTCCTCCAGCAAGATTGGCTCTGTCTTTCGGAAGCTGCTTGTTAGCGACCACTGGAACCTCAATGCTGAATTTTCTTTTCAGCAATGTCGTCAACTTTTTTTACCCCCTGCCACGTCGAGAACAAATGACATTGTCCAAGGTGATATGCAGGATTAAAATCATTCAACCAGCCAGATGCTGAGCCACCTGTCTCTTCTCCCCCCCCCCTATCTCCCCAGCGTAGGGTAGCAAACCGGATCTACTCATCTGGGTAACCTCCTTGCCTTTGCCCTTTCTTTTGTCTCTTTCTCTCAGGCACTTCTAGTAATTCCCGGTGGAGTTGGTCCACTCTGACTTGGAAAAAGCACCAGTGTGGATGTTGCAGTTAGGATAAACCACCAATTTAATTTACGGCAGGCGAAAGACCCGGTGGCAGGCACAGAAATAACCACCGCTGACCGTGTTCGGCGCGAGACTGCCTAGATGCCAGGTGACCTAGAAAAAGAAATGCGCGTCACAGTTGAAAACGTAGTTAATGGGCAACACAATTTCTCAGAAACTGAGTCCAATACGGCAGAATCGGTTGCCTCATGCAAATTAGCTACACTACCACTCCACTATGGTTGGTGATAACCTAAGGATCGGAAGGTTGTATCTATGTCGTCCAACAGAAACACAATTTGAATAGATGCGGCAGCCAATCAGGTTTGCGTATTTCACTGACGGTGCACAGATCTGCACAGGTCGGTCTTCGGTTTTCAACGGTTTCCGCGTGAAACATGAACGTACACGCACATTTTATGTGTGAGATTGACATCAGCTCTCAGAAAAAACGTAACCTTTAGGTTTGAGACAACGAACTTTTATTTTCTAATAATCCAGAAATTGACATTAAGAGAGCGCATTCACTGAGCTCTGAGCGGACTCCAGCTACAGCTCGGCTCCGTTTCAGAGGTGGAGGGCAGAAGTACTGCGTCTTCGTGGGGTTCAACTAGTACTGAATTCTTATCAGACTGTCACCGACTTTATACGTGTTTCCTAAAATATGCTGGCATGGCACCACCGTCGGCGCAGCTCCTTTGGACGCCTGTGTGCCACCAAACCACTCACGTACACGCACGTCCGCACCGCGTTTAACCCGGCGGCGCTGAGCGCTACCGTAATTAGAGCCCCTGATGGATGGCGACGTGCGATTCGTGAATGAACGCCGGTGGGTAAAAGGGGACGGGAGGCTCTGGACTCACGCCACCGGCGATGAGAAGTTAGGAGAGTCCCCAGAACTGCGTGGCAGAAAAAAAAAAGAAAAGAGTTTGGAGGAGCCCGGTGTGGGAGGAAGAAGGCGGCGACTGGACCGAGGCGTTGGGGCACGCACCGCGAATCCGCACTAGAATGCCTGACGGGAAAGCGAATCGCTTTTCCCGTTGGCGGACGTGCTCACTCGACCCCCTGGCTGTCCGAGGAGGCCGATATAGACATCTCTGGGCTCGTCTCTCTCTCTTTCTTTTTTGATCGGACGTGGAAGAGTCAGAAGGTTCGCCGTTGAGAACCAACGCTTCGATAAACAACGCGCTGTAAAAAAAAAAGAACGCGCGTCGATGCTTTTGTACTGCAGATCAACCAATACACCAACTCCATTGAGTTTCGGTCCTCTGGAAGAAGGTTCATCGGCCTGGGCCAGGCGGATGGCAGTATGCGGACGAAGATGGTACGGAGATATAATTTAGAGAGCAAATGATGCAGAGCCGCTGTCTTTCAATTTCGGTTTTGCAGGTTTGAAAAGGAGTTCCTCTTGTGCAACTTCAGCTGCGGTATGGCGGCTCGCAAGTCGGTGAAGATGAACCATGGTCCAGCTCTTTGATTTAAGCTTCACCGAGAAAAAAAAGAAAATCGGTATCACGGACGCTGCCGCAATACGGTGTTTCCCAGCACGTTCCGCATGTTGTGCGTGCTGCATGGGCGTGTATGGGCCTTAGCGTACGGCAGGGATCTCAGAGCTCGCATGCTTAACCTATGAACCATCTAGTGGGGGTGCTGCGACGTTATCTTGCAGCCGTGCTTGCTTCCTTTTTGTAGTAGGCCGGCCGTGGTCAAAGGTAGTGGGCTCAAATCGGCACCTCTTTGTCTTGCTGCCCGATTCCCTTCACGCCATTTCCAGAACCAAGCAGGCGTGAAATTTAAAAAAAATGTCTGATTTGTGCGCTATATCATCATCATCATCATCAGCCTGGTTACGCCCACTGCAGGGCAAAGGCCTCTCCCATACTTCTCCAACAACCCCAGTCATGTACTAATTGTGGTCATGCTGTCCCTGCAAACTTCTTAATCTCATCCGCCCACCTAACTTTCTGCCGCCCCCTGCTACGCTTCCCTTCCCTTGGGATCCAGTCCGTAACCCTTAATGACCATCGGTTATCTTCCCTCCTCATCACATGTCCTGCCCATGCCCATTTCTTTCTCTTGATTTCAACTAAGATGTCATTAACTCGCGTTTTTTCCCTCACCCAATCTGCTCTTTTCTTATCCCTTAACGTTACACCTATCATTCTTCTTTCCATAGCTCCTTGCGTCGTCCTCAATACGCCATATAACTGCCGATAAAAACGCGTTTGAGATTTATGGATTACATCTACTATGGCTGAGTGAGCTATATCAGAATATACCATGCACTCCACCTTTGATCGACAAATGCGTGCTACCGATCTATGTCTCTGTGAACGCCGATCGAGAAGCTATATTTAGCTCCGATTGCGTCATGCGTGGCGCCACAAAGGTGTCATGGGTTAGCGCGACACATGCGTGATCCAGTAATGACTTCTGTCTTCTACACAACGATACCAAGGTAAGACGCGTGGGTGTAGTACGGTTGCAAAAAACACAAGCGAGAATATTAAAACGTGTATTCGTTGCATGCAGTTTTTTAGCGAGCGACCCGCTGTTACCAGTTTTGTAGATGTATCACCGCCCCCTCCCACCCCTTTGCCGTCAAAATAGAAATGCCTGGATGCCCTATGCAGCTGTAGCCACAGTAGCCAAATACTGTGTGTTGCCTTTAAAAGTTAATCATAGCGCGCGTTGTGCTCACTTCTGCAATGTCTTTCACGAGCACAGTTGAAGCACAGGTGACAGGCTCAGCAGCCATGTCGTTGTCGCCTCCCGCAAAATGTCGTGAGCGTCAGCAGCTGACGTTTTTCGTACGCTGCGTAAGTGCAAAAAAATTAATGTGGTATGACACACATTCTTTTCTACGCACTTCAAAAGACATGAGTACGTACGCGGAGTAGCATACCAAACGTCATTTTGTTACGCTGCACGCCCAAAGTGGCAGGATGCATTTGAGGTCACGTGACTGCTAGGTCTTCAAGAAAAATAAACTGCTGGTTCGTAACGAATTTCTTAAGCGGGGCGCTTCCAACCTAGAATTGACCGCTGCATATAACATGAGAATCAATTCCTCCGGTCACTTACTCTCGATGACGTTGCTCCTGGTTTATTAGGCAGCCGTCAGAGAACCAACAAAACACGAAATTTGACCTCAGGACCTCTAAAGCATGCATGTTGATGGTTGTAGCAGTGTAGCAGCAGTATGCTTTAATACCTAAAGAACTCTGATAGCAGGTAAAAAAAAAAGTGCCTTACGGGGGTGCCGACAAGGCGTAGAACTTTCCTTTAAGGTTAGTTTAAGGAGGGAGCAATGTTCCGAAAGAATTCGTTCGTGAAAACTAAAGTGTTTTTAACTTTCATACTTCGAAGTATCAAAGTCAGCGTCCACGTACCTCGTTCTGTTTCCTTGTGTCCTGTCTATGCGCGCTTCACAAACCCAGTTTTCCAGAGGAAAGAGCAGTTGAGGGGAGAGTAGTGAAAGCGAGCTGTTCGCGTTGTCGTTCATCAAACGCCTCTATAGGGTTTCCATTATGGACTCATTTCGCAAAAACTAGAGAGAGAGAGAGAGAGAGAGAGAGGGAGAGAGAGAGAGAGAGATTCTTGCGGGTCTGTGTTTGCTGTAGAATGGTACACAGCTGCGACTATAAAAGAAATTTTCCAGTTCGGAATGGTTTAGGGACCCCCCCTTAAGGGGAAGCATCTCGCACAGGCTTCGCTCTCCGAAATCCGGCCATTTCATGGAAGTCGCAGTCTTCCAAAGAAGCTCCCGCCATCAGTCTAGTATAATAGCGACGGATGTCAAGAGGTGAACAAAAAAAAAGGTGGCGGAACGTCCTTGCGGCTCTTATCCTAGAGTGGCCAGCACGCGATCGGGGGAGCTCCGCATCCGCGAAGATAGCAATGCCGCCATATCTTTCCTTTCTACTTTGATAGTGCTGGCAAAGGCGAAATGCGAATCAGCGTATGGCTAACAACGAAAAAAGAAAAAAAAGAAAGGGAGACAGCACAATGAAGTACGATACACGTATATCCCTGGATCATGAAAAGCACAAACGCCTCTGGGGGGGGGGGGGGGAGGTAGCGATGGGGGATCTCAAAACAAACGAGCGGTTGGTTGGGCTAAGCCGCAAAGCAGCTTTTCTGGGCCACTTGAACGCTGGCACAGAAAAGGAGCACCAAACCGAGACGGGTTTGTGCTTGCGTAATGTCTTTTGTGCTTCTTGTCCTTATGTTTTACAGTTACACTATCGCTTGCAAGCTCGACGGAAAAACCTCTTACGAGACAAAAGATACATATATATATATATATATATATATATATATATATATATATATATATATATATATATAGACGAAAAGCACCGATGCGGCAAAGAAAGGGCTGCGCGCAAGACCGAAGTCGGCGGGTAGAGCTTTGTCGATGTGTGGCCGGATTTTGGCAGGAAGTCCCACCATATCATATACCCGAATTCCATATGTCTCAGTGCCGTAAGAGGTTGCGAAATCTATCCGTCGAGATGGCCACCACGTGACTCTGACGTCAATGACTGTGCGAGAGTCGCGTCATAGCGGTCTAGATGACGTCAACCTGCCTTTGAGTTTTAAGGTTCAAAGTGGGGAAAGAAAAAGGCCTCTGTTTTGGGCCCAATCTCTCGGCGAGGGTACTTGTCTGCGTCAGAGCACTGTGCCAAGTTAAAACCCTGTGCTGAGGCCTTCATCCCGTTTAGGGTCATATAAGCCGGCTTGTCCGTAACTACGTTAGGCGATTTCTTAATTTAATTGCTTTGTTCGAAGAACCTGTTCTGTATTTGGTGTAGCATTTCTTTGTGTACGCAGAAGGGGGGCATCTTGTTCTTTTCGATATTTTGTCGGGAACTTGGGATACATGCCTACTTAAATGTATTCCGCATAACTCCCATGTCGGATAACATCATTTGACATATGAGAAAACCGGTCTTTATATGGGATCCCATATATTTCATACCGGATGAATGGATACCATAAGGATACAGACAAGGATACGATAATGCATACGTTAAGGCACTAATGGATTTTTTTTATATAGGGATATTTTCAATGTCTTTGCTGTTCTGTCTCTGTCGTGTCTTAAAAGGGCGCATACGCTGTCAAACCCCTTCAGAGTTTTCGGGTTTGCCCTCACTAACACTGTACTTCTTTTGTAATAGTGATGATGGAAATAAACTGGTAATTGTACTGGCATTAAGATAGTGGCCGGCCGATGGCAGCAAAACTATGGTGGGTTTGTAAGCTGTACCACCTGCTGCTTGGTCTTCTAACAACCACGTTGTGCTTAGATTGACCAGAAAACAATATCTGTAAAAAAATGCATTTCAAATAAAGTCTGATTTGATTTGATTTGATTTGGTTGGGCAGAGCAAGCTTCGCTCTGACGCACCACTCAGGCAATAACAGAGAAAAAGAAGGCAAGCAAGAAGGACACACCAGTACGCAAATCAAAACACAAACACAAGTCACAAGAACATGAAGACTGTCACCGCATGGGTATTTGCACCGGCAGCGGTTGGTTACTCTACGTTCACCTAATCACAATATTGCCCGGCTGGATGAAGTGTCTCTTCTGAAGCTTCGGGGTTTAAAGGTGTGGGCCCTGGCACCTGCTGTGACCTGCGCCGGGGGCTCTTCTGCAGGTGAGAACTTCTGCAACGTGCGCCCCGCACAAGCGCCCATACTGTGAAATAATTTACATCCTTAAAAGTGAACGAGGGCGTACATGGGTCTGTGACTTCCTTTCTTACACAGCGGCCTGACACGTTCACTTCAATAGCGTGAGTCTTGCACTATGACACCAAGGCCCTAGAGCGAAGAGCCGGGCTCTCGACGCAGGAGATGGCTCGACGTCTCTCATCGCATCAGAACGGCTTCTCGTCCAAGAAACGCAGTAAAGCCTCCAGCGTAACAAAATCTGTCGGAGCGAGGCGAGAAGCTGCGTTTGATGGCTTCACTCCAACTTCAACTTCCTTGATCACCTTCAACTATCTCCGGCTATCCAACGCGCAGAAGTGTGAAAGCCCCAGCAGACTGTTGCTTCCGCAACAGTGCATGGTATCTAGCGAGAGAGACAGCCTCTCCATGCCAAGCTGTAGGCAACATCTTGACTCACAATGGAGCCCAACTCACACTTTCTCGTCGCACAGCCCACCAACTTTTTTCTACATTCGAAACTTCTTTACTCGTCCTTTCATTCATAGCAACAACATCAGTAGCAGCAGCGTCTCGCTTCTTTCGTGAAACCGGGCGTGCGGAGCCGGTTAAGAACTTTCCGAAAGGCCTTTGTTGCTGCATCTTCTCAAAGCTAGAAGATTCTTCCTTTTCCGTGGCTTCCGGGGGGAGAGAGGCATTGCGAGCCGCCACCTGTCGTTCTCGCCTCTTTCTCTCTCTCTCTTTCCATACGAGACGACGCTCAGAGCGCTGCTCCATCCTGCTGCAGGGGCGCTTCTGAGATTAATGGAGAACCCCTTACGCTCAACGTATAGCTTTTAACCCTGCCAACGAGACCACGCCTTTATTATAGTTGCGGCCGCGTTACGCCACGAGTTGTGCTGCCGCTGCAGCTAAAACGGTCAGCGTGCGCTCGCTCTACCATTTTGCGCGCGTCAACAGAGCCTAGAACAGCGACTGTTTCTTGCTTATAGCGCCAGGCATCCTAAACTCTTTTCCGTTGTGTTATATGCTATTCTGTACACTTTACCCGACTTTGCGTACTTGTTATATGCATGAATGTTCACTCGACGGGGCAATAATTTGTATCGTTATTCTTATGTCGAGAAAGAAAGAAAAAAGAAAGAAAGAGATGAATGAAAGACAGAAAGAACGAAAGAAGAAAGAACGAAAGACGCAAATAAAGAAAGAAGCATATAAAAAAAGCAAATAACCAAAGAAGCAAATAACTAAAGAAAGAAAGAAGCATATAAAGAAAGAAAGAACAGCGACGGTTCGGGAATCCGGAGCTTCACATCGAGATGACAGGGGGTCTCAGTTAGATCTGCTAACTCCGGATACTCTGTCGCTTTCCGAGTTTGCAACGCATGCGGCTGTGATCCAAACACCACTGTCATCGAGTATATTTGTGAGTCCAGGCGATGTAGCGCTGTGCGGAGAGACACCTCAAACTCGACCTGTCGCGCTAACGTGTGCCCCGCATTCCAATGAAATATTTAATTGGGGATTCCATGCGCTGTTGGAAATGTAGTAGACAAAGTTTTCATTAGTGTTAGCGAAGAACGCTATTTTGTTTTATCAAACAACTATTTACGAGTATAGGGCGCACGACTATGTTTGAAAGAAGTTTTCACCTGTAAGCAACCCGTTTAACGTATAAACTTAAGGAGCTCAAACATGCAGATTGAACGCATAGCGATGATATAGTGACCTCGAAGTAATGATGACGACTGTATGACGTCGATGGAATAACAGCACCAGAACAATCACGATGGCTTAACGACGATGCTATAACCCCGAATGCACGACGACAACTGTAACGATGACCACTCGCCGACTACGGCTCCATGGTGATGACTGAACAACTATGGCGGCGCCCCGACTACGGCACGATGACTGTGACATCACGATGACGTCACGGTGATGACGGTGCGACCATGGGGGGAAAGACGTCAAAATTACGACGCTATGACGATGACCGAGATTAGGACGGCGTAACGCTGACAGCGCGACAATCAAGGAGTGCTCATAATGGAATGAAGGCGATGAGATCATGACGTGGAACTGATTACGAAGCTGTGTTTGTGTTGGAGCGCGCGTCCGCGCTTACGTCATCACCTGCCGGCTGACGCGCCCTCTTTGTGCCTTACGGCCAGTGCCGGCTTGCTTTATGTCCGGTACCGGTTGACGAGGCAGCACAGTAGGAGCCAGCAGCCCCAAAGTGCAGGGAAGAGGCAAAATAAGTTTCGCTTAAGTGATACCGGTGTCACACGGCCAATATTGATTGCGATCGAACACGATCTGGGTCGAAATTCGCCGCCGCGATTGGCCCCTTCCGCAGAGCGACCAAGGAAGTCAATCGGGACAGAGAAATGCGATCCGGATCGGGCTCGGTCGCGATAAAAGGCGCGCCTTGTGAAGTATAAGTCTTTGCGAACGGTTCCATAATGACAGGAGGTGACACAATAACTTCGCATACCAGTGGACGGACCTTTGGGCAAGATGTAGCTTCACAGAATGATTGAGAATGTGTGGGCATCATCATCATCATCATCAGAATTGTTACGCCACTGCAGGGCAACGGCCTCTCCCATACTTCTCCAACTGCCCCGGTTATGTACTAATTGTGGCCATGGTGTACCTGCAAACTTCTTATTCTCATCCGCCCACCTAACTTTCTGCCGCCCCCTGCTACGCTTCCCTTCCCTTGGAATCCAGTCCGTAACCCTTGATGACCATCGGTTGTCTTCCCTCCTCATTACATGTCCTGCCCATGCCCATTTCTGTCCCGGGTGTGGGCAACGGTTCGATAAATGGTAAAGGGTAGGAAGGAAGGAGAAGGAAATATGAGTTTCTTATATCTTGCAAATTTTGCGATTAAAAAAAGGCATTATATTCCATGGCATAAACTAAAGATGCGTTTTCTACAGTTACTAAGTTAGACCCGGCATTTTCACTAATACCCGCGGCAAATATGCGGACACTTGTGGTTTTGTACACAATTTCGCAGCGAAAATTCACCGCTCGAGCAAGCAACTTGCGCAAATGAAGAAAACGTGACCACAGCATTGCTCTTCCCCAATCACCATCCCTCGCGTCATGGTGTTTGCTTGATCATGAAGATATTGTATTACTTTATTTTATCCCTTCTTCCCCTCAAAAAAATAAAGAAAGAAAGAACACAGCTATGGTGACGCGCATGTATTTTACAATATGTACACATTTAGTCAAGTAGACATTTTTTAGCGTTTTCTTGCATACAGAAGTGTGCCTTGAATTTCCCTTTACTCGAATATGACACGGCAATAATGGGGAGGGGGATAGAGATAAGAAGAAGGTAGGGAGGTTAACCAGAATCACGTCCGGTTGGCTACCCTACACCGGGGGAACGGGAAAGGGGGAAACAAAGATAACAGGGAGAGAGCAGGGATTGCAGAAGAGGCTACGGGCTCCTCGATTCGTCACATTATAGTTAGCCACGCGCCGAAAAAAGAAAGGAGTAGGGGGGCAGTTGTAGGATGTCTTACATACTCTAGATGGCCTTGCGCCGGCGTAGTCGTCGTCTTCATGCCGTGATCATCGTCGTCAAAGCCAACGTTGCCGTCGGCGTCGCCTAACCGTTTCACATTTTGATGCGGTCCGCCTGTAAATCATTCTTCACCTTGCAAGCTTGAATGTTGCGGCAAAGCAAAATATTTTTTTCCCGGGGAAGCTGCAGAGATTAAATATATTTTAAAAACGGCTGTTTGTCAGAGACGCCTTTGGAATGAATGTTGCTTCGTAGTCGCCATGTTGTTGTTGCTGTTTTGTTTACAGATGGTGCGCCTAGACTCAACGGCGTGTTTTTTTGGTTTGCCGTGACCGTGGTGGTTAAACGGGCAGCGATTTCTGGAGAGAAAAACGTAGGTTAGCATAGCAGAAAAAAAATCAACTTAAATATACTCTTAGAAATATTTACGAAGCTATGTTTAAGGGCACCTATTTACTATGAGACCACACCATACGTGCTGTGAGGGCAGCGTACAATAGCAGGGTTGTACGAGCAGTCGTGCACAACACCACCGCCACAAGAGCGCGGACCATAAAGTTTTCAGCGACGTTATCGCAACGACTAAAATACATTTAGGGCTAGCGTGTAAACTCACAAACCCCGCGTAATGTTCCGCCCCGCACAGATTGAAGGGGGATCTTTCGGGATGAAAGAAATTTCGAATTCCTCGTAGCTTTTCCGCTCTGTCTACTGCCGCTGGGATATAAGAACTTCCAGCTCATCAACCACGCTCATCTTTTGCTTCTCAAGTTCTTTGTTTTTCTTTTTAGTTTTACTGACCTCCTAGAGTCGATGGTTATTTTTTTTCTCTTCTCAATTCCCATCCTTCTTTTTACGCTCCGAACATGCCACCTACGATCGTTCTTCTAAGCTTCATGTTCAGCAAGCTGTCCCCCCACCTTGCGCGTCAGGATCGCTTGTCGTCGAAGGATTTCAAGAATGGCGTTGACATGTCATCTGCCTACATCATTGGCTCGGCCCCCGAAGCTATGCCACCGTGCAGCCAACCGGAAAGCTATGCGCTTTCTCACTTCCAAGTTGACTTGGCATCACTTCGTGATGCTTGCGTTGCTATCTCCAGATTGATGACCTGTAAATCAGGGACCGTATTATGGAGGCGTAGAGGAAATATAAGAGCAAATGAAGCATCAAAAAGTCGGTGTTGGAGACGACGCCTTACTTTGATGTCGTTCCACGCCACAGTAAGGAATCCGATAAACCTGCAAAATAGAAAAAGAGATCCTCGGTAAAATACCAGAAAGAACAAAGAAATATTTTTGGCATGGAGAAATCTAGGTCCGCGTAAACTGTTTATATTTGCCTCACAAAACGGCAGTCGCTGACGCAGTATTTTTAGATTGCCACGTGTGCTGAGCCCGTACCACTGACGTCACGCTCCCCGCACCATTTTTACTCCAGCTACGCTACTAGCTTAGCTCTGAACTATTTACTGCGAATTCCGCGAGAGACCGTTCGATAGTCCGTGCCGGAGCGCTTAAAGATTTGACTGATGCGAAGAAAAGTTCAGCCCGATACCTTCGTTCTTCTGCTTATAGCGATAGTTTAGAAATCGCAGACATACTTCTATGCTATAACGACGCCAAGTCAGTTATGCTAAGTGATGAGACGTTTAAAATAACGCGTTAAAACAAAACGTAAGATGCAAACAGGTGTAAATGCACAGTTTGTAATATTTTGGGCTCGTTAAAAATTACATCAACAAGTTTCTACAAACACAAGCTGTCTTCAAACACTGCACACTATGTTCGGGCGAAATTTCGCCGCAGTATCCTAATTCATCCGTGTATAGCACTTCCTTGAAAATTATTAAGTTGTGCAAGCTCTGTGATCGAAAGAAAAGGGAACCGCTGCAAGGCAGGCAGAAGATGTTATTCACTCCTGACTAAGTCATGGCCACCTGTTAGGAAACATTGGCAACATTCGGACGTTAACATAAAACACGTAAGGTGCGGACCGGAGTAAATACAGTTTCAGTAAATGAAGCAAAGTGCCACAATACGTAATATTTATCAATGCAAGGAGAAAAGAACATACAAGGACAAACATTATGAAAACGAAAGTAACAGCGTATCAAACATGACATGGTTGCGGCGGTAACTATGTGGTTATGACTGCCTAAGCGGCACGTTCAAACCGTACTTTCGACTGGCTTTGTAAAGCTAGCTCGTGTCTATTGTGGAAATTGGGTGGCCCGTTTTTCTCGGGTTTGCACTGGACTGCCACGTTAGTCGCAAATGCGTTTTAACGAGCCACGACATGGACACGTGGCATGCGTTCTTAAAGTACCATAGATTGAAATATTTTTTTTTCTCCGGAGTGAGCAACTCTGGACCAAGCGCAACTTCCCACTTTCGTCGCCAAGCGGCACTGTTGAGCTGCTTCCTTCGAAATGTTTTCGAATGCCTAAGAGAAAACGTATAGAGACGACGGTGTAATTTATTCGGCCCGGGAGAGGGCAATTCTCTATGTGAAACAGCGGCGCGTCTAACGGGATACCAATTAGTTAATTGCCGGAGGGACAAGCGTGCGTGTTCGTCTCCTTTCTTTTTACCTTTTCGAAGCCTCCGCATCCGTGTTTCCGGTCGCAGAGTAATTTAATTATGAATTCCAGCAATGTGTTTTAGGCAAATTTGGCGCACTCCGGGTACGGGGGGGATCATTTTTCTCGGGGTGGCTCCAACGGTTGCGCCAAGTGGGGCCCTCGTGAGTTGGGTTTGTGCTGCTGCGTTTTTCATAAGCGATTGGCGACGTTCTTGTGGATCGTTAGTTCGTAGCGGAGCATGTGCAGTCACGTTCAATGTGAGCTGCAACACGGTGTCCGCGGTCGAAGGCGCTCCAAGACTGCAAGGTGGCTTCCACTTAGGGAAAAAAAAATTGTTTCATAAATGTCAAAAACTGGAACAGTGATTAGTTTTCCCATTTATCGCAAGTCGGCGCCACTGCACAGTATTGGATCCGCTTCGACCCCGGGCACCATGTTGCAGCTAGTTTGGAACGCGACTGTACCGTTTCAGCCACGTAGCCATAACCTGGGCAAGTAAATTGCAAACAAAATGTGAGGGAAAGGCCCATTTCAAGAAAATGGAGATGTTTGCTTAGCGGTGCACTTGTAACACGCTATTCCAGGCAAAACCGATGATAAAAATAAATTAGGCGTTTATGACACACGATAAACGTGCACTAATATAGAACGCCCTAAACTATAGGTAACGTATCTCCTCGTGGAAATAACAAGAGCACGTTCACAGCGCCAGACGCAGAGGTGGCGCCAGTACATGTTCCAAGTACATGTCGTAGTAATATAGCGAGACGAACTAGTTTGTAGTTCTGAATGCGTAATGGCAAACGGACTGGAAAAGGCGCAGGGCAACACAGGGCGGTGGATCTGTGCGTCCTGTATGTGAAGGAAGACAATCAGGACACGAAAAGAAAGACTGCACAGAACAAATGCACTGTCCTGTGTGTACCTGGCTTCCTCACGCGTTCTTCCTGCGTTTAGGATTACACAAATGCGCAGTTCTGTGTTTCGTCTTCTGCACTGATCATTTCCGTGCGTTTTCTATTTTACTTTCTCTTTCTTTTCCTTTGCGTCATTCACATTTACGCGCGCGCCATGGCGCAATAAGTCGTACCTAAAGTGTTTTTAAAGCGGTGCTTTGAAGGGTAAAAAAGACAGCAGCGCAATATTCAGTGGACCATGCACTCGCGCGCACACATGGTCAGTTTGTAAGGTAACATAGGGTAATCTACTTTAACAAGAGCGCTCGTTAAGTTTGATTGGAGATACTTTAAGGGGACACTTTCAAGAAAAAAATTAAGGAATCGCAGAGCAATGGTGCGTGCCTCTTAAGAAAGAAAGCCGTCCGCGAATCATTTTCCTGATTGTGTTCATCAATTCCACCTGCGTGTCAATATGAGTGCATCGGTTTCATTTCTTTTTCCAACTGCTGAATACTGCAGGGCTACAGAAAGATCAGTGACTCGGTATTGAGCGTGACAAAACAACGCAAAGAATGGTTACTGATTGATGTTCTTTAACTAATAGGGCTAGTGCACGTCAAAAAAGGGAACGCTTACACATTTTAAAACTTACTAGGACCCCAAACATTATTATTTATTAATAACCCTCCACTCTCCTCTCAAGAACGCTATGATACGTTGATAGGCACATGCCATTCGCGACATGAAAGTACTGGACGCGCAGCGTTAAAAAATGCCGAGGTGTGTGCCAGATAGATGAAAGTTATTGTTTAAAGGCAAGATAAGCCCCAAAGGGTGCATTTTTTTCTTTGTGATAGAACAACGGGACATTGAAGGATTTATTTGGAAATCTTCACGATACAATCATGCCAAACACAGGGGCCCACGTCTGTTAAGCGGATCGTAAGTTGTATTACGATCGACGAACTTGTTCATCTAGGCGTGCTGAACAATGCAAAAAATCGAACGCATTAAGCGAAAGCCTTGACCGGTCACTGCACCTCCGCCTCGCCGTAGTGCATTCACCCCATCCCATATGTGTCCAAAAGAAACTCGAGCGCAGGAACATGAACGAATGAAGTATTGCGCCGTCTGCTTTGTAAATGCATTACTCTTTTAACGTGTATGTGTTAAGCATGCGCGAGCACATGACGCGAAGCGTTTCAGCACCGAACAAGGAAACATACATCCATGCCTAGAGAGAGCTAAGGATAAGCATAAACAAGCGATTCATCATTTTTATACATAACGGCAGCGCGCACTGTTCTACCTTTCTTCCACCATCCGTTTCGACAGCTCGTGCAATCGAGTTCTCTTAGCATTATTTTTCTGTATTCATTTAAACAAAACATATATAAATAATCAGGCTCATCAATCTACTAATCCCAGAGGTGTTGTACAACGGCGTCAAAAAAAAAAGAAAAATACCAGAGATATGGTTACTGGAATGTCTCCTTATATTTCTGTTTTTGACGACAAATCGACACTACAGTTCATGGCACGAATCCGTGCACGCAGAATGAGGCTTTATTTGATGCTTAGTATGCATTGCGCTGGCAATTCGAAAACGCGATAACTGAAAAAGAAAACAAGAACGCACCAAGTGCAGTAAGGTGTTGGCTTGGGATACGGTTTGTTTTTATACTGAACGTAATGCAGAAGGCTTGGACGGATGAGCAGACGACGCTAGCGCGCATTTGTTGCCAAATCAACGCTCGTGCCGTCTGCTCACTCGTCGGCACCTTTTGCTTTCTTTTCGCTATGAAAAGACTGAGTGGCTCGACGGGACAAACGCGGGACAAACGACTCGAGACGGTGACTCCCTCAGGAGGCGCGCGTGTCGCATCATCAATAAAATGTGCGAGAAAGAAGTAAAAAAGGCGGAGAGCTGCTCGGCGTAAAAAAAATTACGGTGCGTACTGTGGGTTGATAAATAGCCCGAACATTAATGAGATGTGCTTGGCAAAAAATATGGTGAACAAAGCAAATGAGAAACACATTCGCAGCTTGTATTCTCGGCGGAGACTCACGCGTCTCTGAATAGCTTACAACTTCTCTTTACCAAGTTTATAGATACGGTGGTGACTCATCCATTCCAAGAGATAATGAAAGCGGTTGCTTCTGCCGTTGCATCGGCTTTCTTGGGGTATTGTCGCGGTGGCGTCGCGCTCTGTATACATGAAATGCGACGAACTGGCATTTGTTCCAAAAGGGAAAAAAGCAAGCAAAGGAGCAACTAACTAAATAAGTCACACGTCTCACAGTGTCACTGCTTGAATTAGGCATAACTAATAAGACCCCAGTGGCCGCCATGTGAGTCGGGTTGTAAAGGGGAAGGGGCATAATTTCCACGCGTACGCAGAGCCCAGGGCGTTCTCTGGGCGCCGCTGAGAAATTAGACACACAGCGACTCTGGATTTGCGTGGACTATTTTTTTTTTACTCTTGCGAAAGAATCAGCCTTGCACTGCGACCATTAAATAAGTCCTGGAATAATGTCTTTGCCCAGTGCTAAGGTGATAAACCAAGCTCCGCGCGCAACCCTACACAAGCTCCTATAGAAAGCATAACAGGCAAACACATTCTTAATGAGGTGTAGGAAGCACTAAGGTCAATTTTATATGAAAACCACATGGCAGAGACGAACCCGCGTTATAAATATAAACTTCAATAGTGAATCCACGATGCGGTGGCCAGGCCCGGCCTGCCCGTCTCAACGTGGGAGTGGCCCGCTGCGCGATAAGAGCGCATCTCGGAACTCTCAATAAAGTGTTTCCATCCATCCATCCATTTATCCATCCATCCATCCATCCATCCATCCATCCATCCAGCCATCCAGCCATCCATCCATCCATCCGTCCGTCCGTCCGTCCGTCCGTCCGTCCGTCCATCCATCCATCCATCCGTCCATCCATCCATCCATCCATCCATCCATCCATCCATCCGTCCGTCCGTCCGTCCGTCCGTCCATCCATCCATCCATCCATCCATCCATCCATCCATCCATCCATCCATCCATCCATCCATCCATCCATCCATCCATCCATCCATCCATCCATCCATCCAATATAGTTCTGCATATGCTTGATTACGCTTTAAGCAATGCCAGCTAACAAACAACCGACGTGGCACAGATTTCCTCGAAAGTGAGGCGGACGTGAAACCACAAGCCATCGCGCAAGGTTTCCGCGACACTATAGGTCTGACTTTGGCAAAACCGCAAATATTCGCGATGCTTCAGAGTTATTGGTCATGACGGGTCACAGTTCGACTAAGCCTAAGCTTACAAGTTTTATGCGATGCTTAAGTACATATAAAAGCATGCCAAGCATTGTCGCTATGTGCACCTATAAGTGCGCTTAGAGACATCTCAGCGGCTGAGCGCTATGGTGTTTTGTGTATGTTGTATATCTGTTACATGCAATGTGGATATTGCTTCAGTTTTTATCATACCCGTCTGGATTAGCATTCTACAGGCAAACCTCTCCAGAGTTCATCACGGAGCCCGGCCTCTCTCTCTCTCTCTCTCTCTCTCTCTCTCTCTCTCTCTCTCTCTCTCTACATCGGTCTTGAGTTGAATCATGTTGTTTACAGTGCTACTCTGTAACCCGCTCCTGGATGAACTTCTCACTGCACAGCGTATTTGGAGAAATTCATAGAGCTGTAATAAACGGGTAGCTCAGCAGATAACTGACCTCCACAACATATTACTAAACATGCAAACTGTGTTTTGCGTAATAAAACAACAAAACACCGCATGCATCCTGAGCATGTAATGTCGTCTCACAGTAATCTCCAAACAGTAACCACCAAATTGAATAGGGAAATATATTGAACGTATTTTTTTCTTAGTTAAATTTTCTATATTTTACCGACTCCAGTTGTGGGCTGCTGAGTACATTCCACTGGGGATATGTGCCCATTCCTGCTGCCCTATCCCAAGAATGAGTTTGTGTTAGTGTGACAAAATTTGTGTAGATGCCTTATGAATTAACTCTATTAACACGTGCCCTACCACTTTCTCGCTGCATAATTTGTTTTGTTCTTTTTCTCGTGACATCTTGCTTTCCGTGGTTGCATTTATTTAACCACTGCCAGATGTCTTTTCTTCCCCCGGATTCCAACATGTGCGCCGCATTGGCGTAATTCTTATCCAGTATTAGAGTTTATTTTTTATTCGTTTCTTGTTGATTATTTTCATAGTTCTGTGCTATGTTTTTTAGCTGCTATTAAGGGAATACTAGCCTTTCTGGTTGTCAGCCTTTCCAGTTTTTTACAGTTAATAACTAGCAACACCCATCCCAAACCTCCCTTCTCTTCAACGAGCAGCTCCTCTTTATACTCCCACGCCCACCGGAATGCAAAAACATGTGGTCGATTTACTTATTTCGTTTTTCATTCATCCTTTAGTTTGGGCGTTGCAAGAAATTTTGAACCACCTGCTTTTTTTTACCGTGCATCTCAATCTGGGCAAACGACATTTCTTTCTGTTTGTATATATTTTTTTTCATTTAACCTAATTTCATTTAACCTCATCAGAATGCAGCCGAAGTACTCTATGATACTTTCTATATAAGGGCTGGAAGTTTTATAAACTACAGAAATCTAGCGTGTATCAGGTACTATCTTCACTGCCTGTGAATAGGAATATTTGAGGGCGTGACATTGCAGCGCTTATCTGGCCGGGAAATAACAACTTTCTTAACTTGCGTCCAGAAATAACTAAAGCAACTGCACTCCTTTTTGTGGCATTCATACAACAGAAGGTTGTATATTTTAAGTTCAATCTTTACAGCTCCTAATTACATCACGAAACATAAGAAGAAAGCTCTCACATCGCAAAAAAAAGAGACGCAGAGTAGCCCATTACATAGCAGAGTACCATCAGCAAAATTCAAATAAAGTACCTAATCAGCGAACGCTGTTTCAATTTCATCTGGTCGTTAAAATCCACCATCTGAACAAAATCGCGTCCCAGACAACTGGCAAAGAGGAAAAGAAGAAGCGAAAGAAGTTGTAATTTGTCAGCGCTCTCAGTCTTGTGTGACGTCGCTCGCAGAAGGTTTCCGGGTGGCGCCTTCGTAATTGGTATCTCCAGAAAACAAGACGTTCTGCCCCGGCATAAAGCAAAGCTGGCCAGTGCAGCATCTTGCAGTTCATATAATCTGCCGCGACGTTGAGAGCGGTGAATCCAAACGAGGAGATAACGCTGGTTCTGACAGGAAATCCATAATTTCGTGCTGCCGGTACACGCAGCTATTCAACAACCATAAAGACGCCAGCGCTTCAGGTTAATACTATGCGACTGTTTTCTTTTTCTTTTCTTTTTCCTTCTTTTTTCTCTCAGAACTTGAACTTCTAACTTTGAGAAATTGCTTTCTTTCTTTTTCGCGTTGTGGGTACCACTGAACAGAAGCGTAATACGCTAGCTTATTCAGGTAGTAATTAAATGCCACTACAGGGGATGTCTCGGTGTCGTGTCGCAAATGAGCTAATTTATTAACGAAAGCTTTTGCCTCCCGTGTAGCACCTTAAAAGTGAATGAGGGTGTTAAGCTGTCCATTACTCCAACCATAGCCTTCGAGATCCCTTTTTTTTTAAACTCAGAGGCAAGCACTGCTGTTGCCAAGGTTTGAACGCCATCGTTGCCCCTGTCTTGCGCCATCTGGTACATTTCTGTGCCTGCGGAAGACAGGAGTAAGTTGAAATCGCAGGGAGAGGTGTTCGTCCTAAAATGTTAGAGAATAGTCTAAATTAGACTGGTGGGTTCATGATGACGATGATACTAATGATGATGATGATGATGATGATGATGATGATGATGATGATGGTGGTGGTGGTGGTGGTGGTGGTGGTGGTGGTGGTGGTGGTGGTGGTGGTGGTGGTGATGATGGTGGTGGTGATGATGATGATGGTGATGATGATGGTGGTGGTGGTGGTGGTGGTGGTGGTGGTGGTGGTGGTGGTGTTGGTGGTGGTGGTGGTGATTTTTGATAAGTTGCAAACTATTTCATGACTGAGCAATCTTGTCTTTGTGGAGCCCGACGAATTCAGGTGATGTGATCGGTAGAGGAGGCTAGATCGAGTATGTAGAGAAAGGTGGCGAGCAGTGGGAAGGTGAGGTCCCTATACCTACAGAAGATTTAAGGTCGCGCGCTCTCGCTATTGCCCCAGCGGGATTAGCTTGGTACGGTCCCGTGGAAACGCCACGTGACCACACTGATCCACAGAGTCACCAAAAGGTGCTAAAGTTATTTTTCTTTTCCTAGCATCGTTTATGCCAACATATGCATGATTTAACATCTACTGCATGGAATAGAGCCCCAAAAAAGGTGGTGATAATAAAGCTATTGCTTTTGGCACGGGAAACCCAAGAATGTCTTAAATAAATTTAGTACCACACAAACGAAAAGATGTTCGTCTCTGCACGCATCTTCAGAGTTGTGGAACCTTTGGTGGCGATTGAAGGCCTCAAAGTAGGGAAAGGACGATAGGAGGAGGTGAGCAGGAAAGAGGAAGGGAGCTACCTTGAAACTTATCAAGGGACTTGATGATGGGGATTTTTTGGCATCCCCTTTAAAATATGGTGGCGACAAATAGTCACCTTGCCTGCCTGAGTTATATAGGTGTGTTTTCGTTTTAGTATATCTTTATACACTTCCTAAATTTTGTTTTCCTCTTTCTCATAACTTATATACCTACCTTGCAACTCTACCTAAGCCTGTAATGTATCCGGTGGTATCGATCTCTTCGATGCTTTTTTTTTGTCTGCGAACACTCTAAACGTAACACACGTAACAATATCTTGCTTATTTCGACTGCTGACCGGTTGATGCTTCCCTTCACTTTAAATACAAGCGCTTGCACAAGATATGCGTTACCTACGGGACTCACTTGGTGAAACCCTTTGTATTCCATTACCTGAAGGAGAGAAGGAGCGGTGGCTATCAGAGGAAGAGAGAAAGGAAGCCCACCTCATCACCCGCCACTTGAAACTTTGCCGTGTCTTGAATGTTGAACCGGCAGAGGGATCTGCGCAGTGTTGATTATGCCTTTCCTTCTTACATCATAGAGCTCTGAAATAACAATACCAAATTATACTGCGCAAAAAACGATATTAAAGTGAAGATAAGCTTTCAGGCTCTCATTCGTCATCAATCATGTTCATTTTGTTTCACAGTTTGCCCTGTCTGCTTTCCTTTTAGCAATGTTGTCCCGCGGGTTCCTTTCCTGACCTGAAATACTGGTTAGTGCAGTGTTAGAGGAAATGGCAGGCGAGATAACTACTATTGTTGGGACTTTGGAGGATAAGATAAGCCTCAAAGTGCAGAAAGCTTCTTTCTCTTTTCAGCGTACTTGGCATGTGCTTAGTTGCATTGAAACGCAATGTTTAGGAAATGCTGCTACAACGAAGTTTTTGTGCCGTGAGCCTAAATGATGACGCGTTAAAGCTAACGCCGCACAGCTTCGACGTAAGAGCACTTGACAAGAACAATGGGACAGCCCGCGTAAGTCTTCCTTCAAACGCATTAAAGCGAATGATGCGAATATTCAACCTAAGTGCTCAGTTTAAAATGAAACTGCGTGGCAGCCCGTGTACGTCTTGACGATAATGTGCTAAATGAAACGACAGAAATCTCCATCTTTATAGGACTTCAAATAAACAGCGCCGCAGCCCTTGTATACGTTTTAATGCCAACGCATTAAGGGCGAATGGCGCAGATCTTTGTCCTAAGAGCACTTCAAAGGAACAATCTCCCCATCCGATAACGTCTTAACCCTAACTCAGTAAAACCAACCGCACATGCAGTCCAGCCCCTCTACAACGAACGTCTTTACAACAAAATGACCTGTATAACGAAGGAACAGTTCTGTCCCGATTCTATCGTGAGCTGTGTGGCGCGCGATATTGACAACGAAGTCACTTGTTTAACCGTTTATTTCGGAGACCGCAAGCTCTTCGTCACAAAGGCATTCGACTGTATCTTCGACCTAGGAGCACTTCAAAAAAAGAAAAACAGTGGCCCAGTCCTTGGTGGTAACGCTCCACAAGATGTGGAGCCATCTCTGGAGTGAGTCGTGGTGGTAAACGTAATGGTGTTCTGCGGTGGACCCCCACTTTCTCTTCCACTACCTGGACCCTGGCAGAGCCTCCCCGTCAGTCGCCTTCGTGCGTCGCAGGTGAAACACTATGTGCATTCCAGGACCACAACGTTCCACCTGAGCGCCAATCGAACTCAATGCCCCAAGTATACAGAATTCAGTTAGGCAGCCAATCATCTTGGTTCCGCAACACCACCGGTGCACCGCCGTTTCAATGGCCACAACCGCTAGCAATATCCTCTAGGATTCGAAGCGGCCACCTTTCAGTGTAGCACGAAGTCGTAATTTCTCAAGTGTCGTACTGGTGACTGCGAATGCTTTAGTCGATGTGCATGTATGCTGGAACGTGATGGGGACGACTTGCACGCTGGCTAATGCGGCGGCAAATTTGTAACGATGTCCCGGGAAGGATTCAGTACCTGAATTCCTTCCATGAAAGAAAACTGCGGCGCAACCCATCTCACGATGACAACCGATGGTAATGCGTCAACACTGAACCGACATAGCAACACAACGCATTGCCACCGTCGAAACGAGTCATGTACGAGGCGTGCACAGCAGCGAGATTCCTCTCTCCAGCTTCCCAGAGGACACTCGGTGCCATATAGCGGCATCGACGCAAAGCCAGCGCATGGCCTCCGAAATGCATGGCACACCTATGCGTGCGAACGCTGAGAAATGCGTCATGCGGCAGCCGGGCTTCTATATGGGACTTCTTCGTTGCCACGCTGCACCATCTAGTAGCGCTGACGAGAAGTCCACGTGTAGCCTCCGAGACTAGGAGCGCGGAGCATTGATGCGTGCGAACGCTGAGAATCGCTCCCTCGCTTGCCTCGCGCACAGTGGCAAACACTCACTGATCCAAATTAGCGAGAGGTTCATTGAAGAGCGGCACATACCCAATGTATTCATGGCGCAGCTCGCCATAGCGTTGGCGTGAAAGACGTTCATTGAAATGCGGCACGTACTAAATGCGCTTGTGGCGCAGCCTGCTAAAGCATCGGGTTAGTGTCCTTGAGGAATTCGTGTGGCGTGGGCTTGACTGCGCTCAGCATCGGACATATTTAAGGGATCTTTTTCGCCATTGTGGAGGGGCAAACACCTACTGGCACATACCCTGGGACCGAAGTTAGTATCAAAGAGGTTCAGTGAAGACTAGCACTGACCGGGAGGCACCTATCCACCGATCCAAGTCGGCGTCAGAGAAAAGTGGTATGTACCCTGTTCCGCATCTAGAGACACTCACGTCAGCATGAAAGAGGTTCGTCGAAGAGCGGCACATATGCACAGACAGCCACATCCACAGTTATTCAATTTGGTCGGATGGTTAGTTTCGAACGTGGTTCCCTCGGGAGAGCAGCCCGACGCGCCACCCATTCGACCTCGGACTTCACAGTGCTACAAGTTAGCGGGGAAACAGTTGGGATACAAAGATACATACATACATAGCGCCAGAATGTGCTTCAACAACCCTAAGAATGCCAACGCATTCCGGCAATCCGGCAGAACCCATTCCTGCGATAACTGTTGACAGTAAACGTTTAGCATTGAATTATTATGGGAACGCAACGTATCGCCACCGCTGAAAGGAGGTATGCCGGGGCGTGTGTTGTAGCGGGATTGCTCTTTATTTGTCGCACTCGTGGATCGTGGTATACGCATGGCCTCCGAAATGCACGGCACGCCGGTGCGGGTGAACGCTGATTCACGCGCCATGCGGCAGCCGGGCTCCTCTCTTGCGCTTCTTTCTGGACGCGCTGCGCCTGATAGATAGATAGATAGATAGATAGATAGATAGATAGATAGATAGATAGATAGATAGATAGATAGATAGATAGATAGATAGATAGATAGATAGATAGATAGATAGATAGATAGATAGATAGATAGATAGATAGATAGATAGATAGATAGATAGATAGATAGATAGATAGATAGATAGATACATAGATAGATAGATAGATAGATAGATAGATAGATAGATAGATAGATAGATAGATAGATAGATAGATAGATAGATAGATAGATAGATAGATAGATAGATAGATAGATAGATAGATAGATAGATAGATAGATAGATAGATAGATAGATAGGTGGATGGATGGATGGATGGATGGATGGATGGATGGATGGATGGATATGGATGGATGGATGGATGGAGGGATGGGCTCAAAACGCCTGAAATAGGCAAAAAATGTTAAAATACCATGGCTAGGCTGGTTCTTTAAGCGTTCAGTACGCCTTCATGAACACCGCGCAAGAGGCTTCTTCAGGCTTCTGCCAACGACATGCGGTTGGTTTCATCCGCATAGAATTAAGGTTCCCGTTTCTTCAGAACCGTTCTTTACGACAGCTGAGACACCTGGCGCATGTATGTATAAACAGCGAAGCATCGTATCTTTTTCATAACATGTCTAATGGCTCTAAGAAAGACAATTACTCGTCAGGAAAATTCGCCGGCTGTCAAGGTCACATCGCGCCGCGACATTCAACAGCAGCTGGCATTGCTCACACACTATGGAGGACTTCCACCTGGTGCACCAGGAATGAGGCCGATAAACAGGCGACCCGCCGTGGTTGCTCAGTGGCTATGGTGTTGGGCTGCTGAGCACGAGGTCGCGGGATCGAATCCCGGCCACGGCGGCCGCATTTCGATGGGGGCGAAATGCGATAACACCCGTGTGCTTAGATTTAGGTGCACGTTAAAGAACCCCACGTGGTCAAAATTTCCGGAGTCCTCCACTACGGCGTGCCTCATAATCAGAAAGTGGTTTTGGCACGTAAAACCCAAAATATTATTATTATTATTAAGTAGACTGAAGCACTGGCCAAAAGCAAATGTGAAATGTTGCGTCTCTTTCCCCGCCAGCTGTTTCGACTTACAAATGTTGGCGCAATGGTTCTTCTTCCGTCTTCTACCTCACCTCTGTTTTTTTTTTTAATTGTTTGTAGCCATCCTGCACATCTGTGAACAGCTGCTTAAAAAACGGCAGACTCGGTTCCATGAAGTTAGTGTTGCATCAAAACTACACCAAGTATACGTGACTGTTCCTGCCATACCGTTGGCTTATCTCGCTCAGATATTTCAGGGATATACCATATTTAACGATGTTTAATAGCAAGATACATGGTATTGCTTAGTATTTTCGTCCACAATAAATTCGAAATCGGTGTGCTTTGGGCGACGGCCCATTATGTGTCGTGGCCATGGTCTTCGCTACGGTGAAGATATTTTTGCCGTAGCAGTGGTAGGTGGTGACATGGTTCTGTTGCGGCAGAACTCAATTTTTTTGAAGTGACACCACCGTAGACACCGTAGACGCGGGCCGCTCCCAACGTGGGAGTGGCCCGCGTCAACCTACGGTTGACCTTCAGGACCAAATAAAGTTCTTCATACCATACCGTAGACAACGCCCACTTCGAGTTAATCGCGGCGAAAACTGACACTAAATCCCTGCAAACGTCGCAACAAACTAAACGCCATGCAAAATGGTCCCTCTGTCAAATTTGAGTGATGGCAAATGTTTAACAATAAATTGTTCCATGAATAGAGGGTGTAAGAGGATGAGGATGGGTGTTGCTTGCCCCAGACGGACCTGTAGCCTTGCAAAAAGTTGCTGGAAATTTGCTCCACCAGAACGCCGCCTGTCAACCTCAATATGGTCTGAAACACTTCGCAGTACAAATAACAACACCAGGTTCCAAAAGAAGCTCATTAGGCGCCTCACACGTTGCGCATTTTCCGAACCACTACGACTCACACAGCTCGCAACTCACTTCCCAACGCTGCATCACGGAGGAACTTTAGGAGGAACCGAGGAACCTCCCTTCTGAATATCCAATTTTCTCGCGACAACAAAATGTCACTTAGCATTTGAGTGTGGCGCCGACATGCGCTCGAGTCCATCTAGTAATGACTTACGCTCTGCTCCAAATTCAGGACACTTTAGCACATAACGTTCAATGTCACTAAGAGCTTGACAATGCGCACACGACGATGATAGGCCAAGTCCCGCCTTGCACTGCCGGGCTGAAGTTTGCGCTGACCCTGTGCGGATGCGATTGAGAAGAGCGGCGTCAGTTCTTTTAAGTCCTTTAATCACAAAAGGTTGATGCGGCGGAGGCCACAAGGAACAAAAGTGGCTTAGGATTGCCTTCTTCGTGTAGTTCTGTCTTTTTTGCCTGCTGGGAAGCCTTCTTCGTGGAATCGAATTGAAGCGTTTTGTGCGCCACACTGTCAGCGGCCTCGTTGCCTGCTGCGCCGATACAGAAAACTACCAACTGGAACACGATGGTAAATCCTAGTTTCTATAATTCTTTAATGGCACGTATAACACGCTGAAGGCACTTTTCGATGGGAAACCCGCGCAGTAATAGTTGCAGCGCAGCAATGCTGTCTGAAAATAGAGGATGTAAATCACGAGGCGATACAGAAAACAGTTCGGGCAATAGAGAACACTTCTCGTGTAGGGTTGGTAACATCGTTGAACAATTAATCGATTACTCGACTGAAGTTTATTCCGCAAAACGATAATTCTTCATTGACGTCCGCCTTTCATTTAATCGGCTTAATCGGTTAATATACTGAAGCAAGGTTTGAGTACGGGCTAGTTGGTATTCCATGGTATCAATCGTCACTTACAGCGCATACATAGACGGAGGACAAAAAAGGACGACGTAGACAAGCGCTGTCACTTCGAATCACTTCAAGCGCTTGTCTATGTCGTCCTTTTTTGTCCTCCGTCTATGTATGCGCTGTAAGTGACGATTGATAATCGGTTAAGCCTGTTCCATTAATCGTTTTGGACAGCTGTGCAGGAGTGGCGCCAAATATTTTAATCTTACAGGAGGCGCACGAGCAGTAAGTGTGCGGCTCTGGTAAAGCGACTGTCGACTGTGTGTGTCTCTGAGTGTTTTTTTTTTTACAGTGATGCGGGGCCTAGCGTTTGCCCTTACCTCTCCCTCTTCCCCCCGCCTCCCCACCGTACACGCCGCCACGCTTCCCCAAGCCGGAGGCTTGAAATTCCCTCGCAATTCAAGGCATGCTGTAGCAGAACTCAGTCGTCCATCGTAGTGTAACTCCTATAAGTCGACTAAAGACGGGTCACAGCATACGCGTCGGATTTGGAGCATTTTTGACACAGCAATGGAGTCTTCATGTCGATTCCAGCAAATCACATCTATAGCGTGGCCATTCAGAGAAGGTGTCCGTTTCACCCAAACATCCCTGCCAATTGACATTCCTTCGCTCTGTAGAAAAGAGCGTTTGGCTCAAAATCCTAAACCAGCAATTTTGTTTTCCCCTGTGGAACTGCCCCCTTATAAGAAGTATATATATATATATATATATATATATATATATATATATATATATATATATATATATATATATATATATATATATATATATATATATATATATATATATATATATATATATATATATATATATCAGTGGCGTAGCCAGAAATTTTGTTCGGGGGGGGGCTACGCCACTGGCCCAAGATATATATATATATATATATATATATATATATATATATATATATATATATATATATATATATATATATATATATATATAGCTGCACGTTGCAGCTCAGCCTCCTCCTTAAGAGGACGCTTTAGCTCGGGTGCTCCTATTTAAGTACATATAGAACATCCAGTGTTCTACTGAGTGTTCTACTGAGTGCCATCTTTCGTGTCGCTATTCTCCCTTTTTACGCAAACTTGTTTTCCTTTGCCAAGTGACAAGGAGTAGCCGGTGCCACCATAAAGGCGCCAACCTCTCCTAACATTCATCTCAATAAAAAAAAAGGGGGAATTCGTTTTTCCCGGCAATCACTTAACCAAATTTGAGGAGGTTTGTTGCATTTAAAAGAAAAAGTTTAGTTGTAGTGACTATTGAATTCGAATTTCTCATTTAGGTGGTCAATTATTTATTAAAATTTGACCAAAATTGAAAATTTTCAGAAAACGAAACTATCAAGTTTAAAACTCGGTGACTCAACAATGAAAAATGATATCACAATTCTGTGAATTGCATCTAATAGTACATCTACAGCGGACAAAATAGATATGTTACACATGAATCTCGAAAAAATCTAGTATTGTGGAAATACGGCTTTTGCAGAACCCTTGTACACAACGTAACCAATTCATGTAAGATACAAATTGACACAGCAAACTTGTCCGCTTTGACTGTTATAATAAATGCCGTTTACAGAACCACAATATCTGTTCTTCATGCATAGCTATTAGTTTGTAAACTTCTTGCTTCTATTTTTTCAAGCTTTTGAATTTTCCAAAATATTTTAAACAAAATTCAGGCCCTAAATCGAAGTTCTGTTTCCAACAGACACTAGGATTTAACTTCCTCTCTCAAATGCAACCAATTTCAATAAAAGCGATTAACAGGATTATCTCAGAAAAGCGTTTCTGCGTTTTACAAGTATTTGAATAGGCCGCGTCGGATTGGGCCCGAGCTAAAGCTTCCTCTTGAACAATTTATCGAGGGATCAAATACACGAATAATAACTACATTGTCATTGCCAGAGACGCTGCAAATGAATTTTTGAAAGCTACGCACTGTAAATACACGTAAAATATGTATTTTTTCTTAAAATATTATACTCGTATGTGCCAAAAATTGTGCCCAACATGACTGACGTCAATGCTTCCATGTTTTTTGTCTATTTATTAAGTAAAGAAAATATCACAAGAACTTTAGAACTATATCAGTTCGAGACCAGGAAAGCAGTGCATGCCGCTGATATGAAAAATTAAAAGGCAATGAACTCAACAAGTTGAGGACAAATATGTTAATGAAACTTTGTCATTCAAGAACCGTGCTCACATTCTTGTATATATGCAATGGCCAGTGAAAAATCTCAATGACGCTGTCGTTTGTTCCAATGTATTACGCAGGAGTAGCTGTCCCTTGTCGTGTATCGTGAGTAATTGCACCGAAGTTATAGTCGCGACAGAGAGCACGTATAAAAAGCAGGAGTTCTGCAAGATATATGAGGGCAAGTCAAATGAATGAGCCAACAACGGGGTACTTTATTTAAAAGTAGTCTTCATGAGAATTTAGACATTTGTCCTATTGACTAACGAGTTGCGTGATTCCCGTCTTATAAAACTCCTTGGGTTGCTGCTTCAAAAATCTGTATCTGGTTCCCTTGAGCTGTTTGTTTGGCTGCCCCAAAATGTAGAAGTCGCAAGGTGACAGGTCTGAGCTGTATGGGGGATGTTGCAGCGTTTCCCACTTGAACTTTGCCAGTTTTTTTATTAACCACATAAGCGACGTGGGGACAGGCATTGTCGTGGAACAAGATGACCCCATTCGTCAATTTTCCAAGTTGTTCGTTCTTGATAGCGACACGCTGCCGTTCTGGCGTTTCAGAATATCGGAAACAATTGATAGCCTCTCAAGATTTAGCAAATTCTCTCAGTAATGGACCCTGTCGATCGAAAAAAAAAGTCGACAGCACCTTTCCAGCGGAAATGATGGCCTTTACGTTCTTTGGGCGTGGTAAATTTGAATGTTTCCACTGTAAGCTTTGCCGTCGTGTTTCAGGCTCGTAGTAGTGGCACCAAGGTTCGTCCCCGATCACAGTTGCAAACAAGAAGTCGTCATGCTCATTGTGATACCCAATCAGATGAGTCAAGGCAGCGCGAAACTTCTCCGTCTTCTCGCGATGGATAAAAATCTTGGGGATCCATTGCGCACCAAAGAGCCGATAACCGAGAAGCTCATGAATTATGGCGTGAACCGAACCGTGACTGATGTTCAGACGGTCTGCCAGTTCATCGATGCTTATCCTCCGTTCTTGTTTCAGCAGCTCATGAACCTTTGAAATAGTGTGGGGGGTGATTGCACGATGGTTTTAGCCCGGTCTTGGAATGTCTTTGCAACGTCCTTTGAACCGTTTGCTCCAACGCTTCACAGTGGTCAATGAAATGCAGTGTTCAACGTACGCGGCAGTCATATGGTGATTAAGTTTCTGTTTTGGAAACACCTTCAGCTGTCAAAAACTTCGCGACACCGAGCTGTTCAACTTTTGAAGTGTCCACTATGTGACGCAACCATATTCAACCCAGTGTATGAGAGCATTAAAGAACATTTATCTTCACACCTACGTGTCACTTTTGTAAATGAGACATGCCGTTCTCCTGCGCGCATGCCTCGCAGATAATGAACCGAATCATTATTGCGCGGTTAGAGTAGGCTCACTTTCATTTGACTCGCCCTCGTACATTAGAAATGCAAAGATACAATGGGATATGCAAATGCGAAAATACGGCTTGATAGAGGACAAAAAAGTGTCACTGGAAACAAAGTTCACTGCAAGTATACACAAAACCTCGCAACAAGATATTTAAGTATACGTATAAGTATCCAATGAGTCTATGTATGTAAGAAGAAGTAACTGTATATAATGCGTCAAACAAGGCAAATAAACATGTTGCACAATCATAGATTCACAGAATCCTAGATTCCGCCCCCATTCCATCCACTCCCCCCGATGTATTGCGCGCTACGGAAGGCGGCGCGCTTGCTCCCCGCTTTTCTCCTTTGCGCACACAAGACTGAGCCACCATTGTCGGCTCACCCATTCCACCTCCGCTCCTACGCTTTCACTCGCAGATACAGCATGCAGCGCGTGGTCACGATGTTATAACTTTTGGACTTTATACGAAACATGAGGGCGATGGCAGGGATGCGCCTGGAGTGTCCATATAATTGCTTTCGCAATAATATAATAAACGTATCCGGCAACTGAAGCGTCCCGTCGCCCATTACTTTCCGCAAAAGGAGTATCAAAATCGAACTTTCACCATGCGACAATTCGCTGCGCCGCAACAATGTATTTTTTTTTCTGTGAGGCGGAGGCACCGAAATGAAAAAAAAAACGGATAAGAAAGTATATTGGCCAGAATCGAATGCCTACTTCCGGCCCCTAATGGGGCTACGGAAGGAATACCGAATAAAACATGAGACGCTTGGTCCACTGAGAACCATACGCATACTGCTCAGTATCCTACAGCGGCGAAACAAGATTTTTCGGAAAGGTTCCGCTCAAGGAATGCGGTGCAATCCTTCGAGTCCCCACAGTGACGGCGGCGAGCGACCATTTTTTTTTTCTCGTCTGCTAGCCAGAAAGCGTCCAAAACCCTGTCCGGTGAAAATCCACTCGGCCAGAGCAAACCGAACGCGCACCGAAGTGCACCGCACGGTGGTCGGGGCCATACGAGAAAAACGTATGCGCTCTGGCTGGTTCTGGCAGCCCGCGGGTAGGGTAGCGAGAACAAACAAACAAACAAAAATTGAAGAGGCTCAATGTGTCCTCGCGAATAAAAGTCAAATTAGAAAAAATAAATAAGAACGTAGTTACTTTGGCTGGCTTTAGTGTCATGTTCTGGCGTAGGTTAAAAAAGAAATGTTGATATTTTTATACGTGACATGACGGCACAAATGAACCACCGCAACGCTTCGTCTCATTGGACCTCGCTGCCTGCTTTGTCAACTCGTCTGCTAGTGTGTTGATTTGGCTTGTCTCGTTGTATGTTCCGATGTAAGACTTTAGAAAAATCGATAGACCTTTGGCGTTAAATGTTTATAACAACATTAAACCCACAAAGTTCCGCAATTGAAAATCTAAAGCACAACTTTGGAAATGTCAATGCACCTTTCACATCAAGAGCTTATGAGATTTATACCCATAAAGTTTCGCAATTGATATCCATGCGCTCCATAGATTCCGTGGCCTCAGTGAGATGCCGCGGCGAGCCCGCTCGCCATCAAGGCGCCCTTGAAACTTTGTGCTCGGATGGTACTGCTTGGCGTTATGTGACTCCCGGTGTATGGGCGTTGCCACGAAATCTAGCCCGAGTTTGCAATCTTCGCGGTTAAATGTCTTTTCGAGCGTCAAAAAGACATTCTAGACAAAATCCAGAGTGATTTCCGGCGCCGGGGGTCGCTTTGGTCGGCGGTGCATGGTCAGCACGAAAACATTTCGGGGGGGGCTGAAGCCCCATAAGCCCCCCCCCCCCTGGCTACGCCCCTGATATATATATATGAAGGTTGATTTAGAGGCTGGAACACGAAAGCTTAAAGACGAATGACCGATTATTCAGGGCACTTACCTCAGTTTCGAAGCACACGTCGCCGCAAAAAAAAAAAAGGCTTCGTGTAGGTTTTCAGTTTCAAAAGAATACGAGTGCGCCTTTTTGTGAATGCCGTTCGGATGGATATTCGAGTATCTACTGGCGTGGCATGGTTAATCTTAGGCAGCACAGTGACGTTCGCTGGCAATAAATCACCGGACCTATGAAGGCTGTTGCATTTTTGTAGAGTTCCGAATAGACGCGCGAAGATGACGGTCGCGCCTTGCAACATACGTCCACCTCGCGACATGGCTCCAGCAAGATGGCGGACGTGGCCTGTGTTGCCAGATGACTATGTATCTTTAGTATCTCATATTAAGGCTTTAGAGCAGATTTCTGTACTGGCGCGCAGAACTGCATGACCCAAGAAACTTTTCCACGTTGAAGGGACGATCCTCGAGGAGCTTTATTGCATGTCTTTGAACTTCACACAGAATGTGTTCTGTTTTCTCGCCTCGCCCCCCCCCCCCCCCAGTGGCCGCTTGACCAAACGGGGACAAACCATACCGGGATCTTGCAATATCTGAGGTATACATGCAATGGGGAGTAAAACGCGTTCTCTTTTTCTTTTTTTCTTTTCTTTCGTCTTTGCTTTGTTTTATTTTTTACGGAAGCTTGCTGTGCGGCATGAAACGTGCGATATATTGGTCGTTTTCTCTGAACTTCTCCTTCCTTTCGTCTGAGAGGGACATATAGATACACAACACTCGGCATGGTCGGAGCGTTAGTGTGTCGTACTGAGAGTAATGAATAGAACATTAAACAATAAGGAATGCCAACACCTGAAAATAAACAAAAAACAAGCACACTGCATGTCGTGATATCGTCTACAGCTTGGCCGAACCATTCTCGTTTTGTTCTTAATATCATTCTCTGACCTAAATCGCAGCCAAGGCAGCTCAGGCTTCGCTCGGCTTCTTACTCGGCTGAGATAGCGGGTCGTACAGTGGCCGCCATTTTTTTGTTCTCAGACGCGAGCCTCCGCCGATAAGCACGTCCGCCCAAGAGAATCCATCTTGCTTCGGCTTCCAGCACCTTTTGCAGAGACCGCACCACGGCGGTGTTGTCGTACGCCTATCGGGGCTTCTGGAAGGTGTGCAGCCCTCAGGGCACGCGCTTACGACTTGATACAAAGATGGAAGCAAACGCAGGACTCAAACAAACAAAGACGACGAAAGAAGTGCACCCTTTGAAATAAGACTGGCCACCCTGATCCGAGAGAAGCCGAGACATGGTGAGGGAAAATGGAGTGGATAGCGTCCGAAGAAACAAACAGACGTAAAACGATTGGGTTAAACGATAAAACGATAAACGATAAACGATAAAACGACAAAACGATTGGGTTAAAGCAGATGACAGATGATGCGGGACCGATACGCAGTTGTAGTTGCGTTTAGTACAGGGACGCACACACTGCAAGATTACTATACCAAGAAACCGATGCTCATTCGGTTCAGTAGCGATATTCAACATCATAGGTGCAATGGTACAAGTGTTGGTTGAAAATAAAGCCACACTTCTAATCCAATGGCGACTGAAGGAGAAACGAACATCGGCCGAAGAAACAGACGAAACGTGATACGGTAAAAGCGGATGACACAAGATGCGGGGCCGTAACATAGGCGAAGACTAATCTGCATTGAAGAGGCTCACGACAGAAATCGTAACCCACGAAACAATGCTCGCAAGAGGCATCAACGTAAGAGAATACAAAGACTGTGGGAAGTAAAAGGAAAGTATAAGGTTGCAAAGCCTGTCCATGGAAGCGAACGAAGAATGGTTCCACTTTCAAAAAAAAAGAAAAAAAGGAAACAAAATTCAAGCAAGACGCCTCCTTGGCAACCACATATACAAAACCAAGAAATTATAAAACGCGAAGTAAAGAAGATGAAGAGCTCCCCTAATAGAGGGCGCTTGCGGAGAAGGTGCGCAACTGCGGCTCCCGTTTTTCCTGTCGGCCAGCTCGGTCGCCATAATCGCCGGACTTCATCAATCTCGCGTAAGTAACGGGCGGTCCTGGCATCGTCGATCTTCCACGCACAGAACGGTTATGCCGTTGGGAAAGTTGCACGATGAAGGTACGGAGCGCCCTGTGTATATAGAACACTACTAAGGTAGCGCTTGGCTCAGCAGCTCATTGCTGTAGACACTATACTGAGAGTAGCGAATCTCGTTAAGCGTCTTCCCACACCACGATATAGGTTTCTTTTCCTCGGCGCATTGCGGTCGCAGGAAATGCGTCGGCGAACGATACGTGTGAAAAATGATGGCCAGACTGCAGGGTCCTCCTCCTACGTTTTCAGATGATGCGACAATGGACCTGCATTTCTCTTGATGTTTTTTTTTTCTTTCTTCTCCTCTTATGACGTTGTTATAGTTGGACCGAGCGTACCTGTGAACCCCGTACAAATGTACCCGCACATGTTTTCGCATATAACCGTATAGTCGACTACCGGTAATTCTACTCTTACGGGACCGCACGATTCGGTTGAATTACCCGAAAGACCGAATAATAAGAAACAGTGGTTGAATGAGCTGATTCAAATCTTTATTTTATTGCTTGAAGTAGTACTTCGCTGTCGACAGCCTACTTCAATAGATTATCACAATAAGTACGTTCGTCATCTTCGGTTAGTGACCCACATACCTCAACATTGTCATTGGCGCTGACAAAATCCCCGCAAGAAACGTTACCCGGGGCACACCACCAGTAGTCATCATCATTCTTCGGCTAAAATTTCCGTCGTCGTTCACGCCGTTCAGGAGTGTTGCGCCATCTGCATGAGTGCGTGGAAAGGGTGACACCGGGCTTGCAGCCTTGCCACAGTGAGGCACCCCGCGCTCGTTTCTGTTAGCGTATCCATATAGACCGCTTTATCAGCGAGGAGGAGCGTGGCCTCGAACCAGCACATCGCGCCCCTCTTCTCCTCGCACTGGTATGCGCGGACTCCGTTTTCTCCCAGCGGTAGCTTGGAAAGGTAGTGGTTTCACTGCAGATGAGTGTAATTCTAACGTGTTCTGTCTAGGATTTCTACGATGTCAGATGACTCAAGGTCGACGGGCTACCCCTCTGCTGAATTTGGCTGCAAAAAAAAAAAAGACCAACTTTCGGAAGCATGCAATAAGTGTATCTTCAGTCGCGGCTGTCAGGATTGGGGGCTCAATCCCATCGCTCGTGATCCGTTGTCAAGATTGGAGTCCGGCATGAATTCGAAGGTAGCTGGCCCATGCCGTCGTCCTACTTATCCACGCTGAGGACGTTGATGAAGGGAAGGACTGCTTCTCATCGAGAACGAGGAATATGGGTTTATTTACAGTATTTACATGCAGTTCATCAGTCTAGCATGACTGCGAGAGAAAGTACGTCAGTCTAACACGACTGCTTGAGAGAGTGTCTCGGTCTAACATGACTGCTTAAGAAAGTGTGTCGAGCATTCGCACAACAGCAGTTTTTAAACACTCGGTCCTCCCGCGATACAAGGTGACGCGAACGTTCGTTTAGTCCTCGTAAACTAGCCGCCTCTCCGCGGGTCGGTTTACACACACACATGCACACACACACGTGTTCACGGTCCTAAACCAACACCACACGAATTTCGTAGAACTCTGAGCCGACCCGGAAAGCAGATCAGGTCCGCGTTGTCGTGTTACGCTAAAAACCTGCTTCATCGAACTCCTTCAGTCACAACGGCGACGAGGCTAGAGCGTAACGGTGGCGGTTTCAGCACAAAGTCTGCTTCGTCAAACGCATCCTAGCTGAAGCGACGGGGAGTGGAGGACGCGTGTATTGTTCCTGAAACAAAGTCGACTTAGTCACGCCGTGGCTAGAGGTTGGCGGCGGCATTCCAAGATGAGGTTGTCACCGCTGGCGTAAATGGCTGGCAAACTTGCACTGCAGCTGGCCGTTCTTAACACGGCGCCTTCGTGGACACAATAGCGGATAAGTGTCCGCTCTGTATTGCCAGCAAAAACCGAAAGTACTTGATGCCATTGTGTGTATGTTTGGAAGGTTCTGTTCCCAATGAGCGTTCGGCAACGAACTCGGAACTGGTCCAACGTGGTCTAAGATTATGGTGCTTGGCAACCAACGCTCTGGTGGAAGTTGACCGAGGACGTCCTATGAAAACAGTACGCGCCGACTAAGAAATGAAGTTGTCTACTTTTCCAATATGTTACCAAAGCCATGCCTACCGTGTGCCTGCCGGCCCTTGTTCACACGGGTTCTCCTGTGCTTCCGAATCTCGCCGGCAAGCCGTCAACGAAGCTCATCGCGCTGCTGTATTACTGAAGAACATAAAGTTGCCGTTGCGAATAGCAGTTCGTTTTTCAGCTCAATCGAGTGGGCGAGCTGCCTTTGCACGCACAAGCACCATTCGAAACCTAAGAGCGCGCGTAATCTTTCAACGCGTCGCGTGCGCCCCGGTTGATCGTGGCATATTCGCAGCCACTATCATCAACTCACTTCACTCGTGTTAACGGCCTTGTCGATCGAGTTATTTTACGGTTCTTTATACTGTAAAGCTTGAAGCCCGGGGTGCCAGATAAACGATATTTCGAAAAGCGTACGGCGAAAATCTTAGCACCACGAAAGCTGAACAAAACGTGTTTCCTCGGAGATTCGCAGTTAGCTGGATTGCAATGTACGCTGGTGCGGCACACCGACGACACATGAAGACACCTCTGATTGTGGTCGCCTGTGTCTGGCCTTCAACCTTAACAGAGTTCAAGGCTAGACCTAAAATAATGACTCGTTACATGTATACGATACGTATCGACAATGCTAAGACTTTACTCGCCTCCTATTTCGATCGTGGGAAGAGCTGCGGGAGCGCCTCTAGGTCCATCGCCGTTCAATATTGCGGCTACATCGAAGCTGCTAAAAGCTTAGTGACGACATGCTAAGAAGTTTTCCTGTACAAACAACTTGTTGAGATCTCTCGGGAAAGCGCGAGAAGCTTGCCACTCGTCGTCAAGCAGCACGTTCGCCGAGTACCCTCCAGCGCGATCCCACATACCATCATGGCGCCCGACGATAGACGGCGCTGTGATCGCAAAATGGCGGCGACCTAAAAGAAACGGTCTATACAGGAAGTCTATTTTCTCTTAGGCAAGAAGAAAGATGCTCCTTATTGGAAGGCGGAGATTTTTCGCAGCAGTCATACGACCACTGACATGCTAGTCTGCCAAGGGAGGGAAAGGGGAATAAACGATTCCGGAAAAGAGTGGAAAAAAAGAAAACAAGTACTGCTTGAAAGGACTAATACTAAACTCCCTATTTCCTGCTTTATCTTAGAGTTACTGCGTGGGACATTTATTTCGGTGGCGATTGTTAGCTTTTTGAGCAGTCACAATCTGTCAGGTTCTATTATTTGTTGTCACGAGCCCTAGATATAGAGACGCAGGTGTGTAGAATACTAAAAGATTAAGGCAAGGAAAACTCCGATCGGAAAGTGGTATCTGTTTTGCGCTACCCGCAAATTTCAGTCGCACAGGTTTCTTCTTTTTTATTGCGATAAAGACTTACCCTTAAGGCATCATTCTTGGTGCGCATATGTGTATTATATATTTGCTGTGAGGCCTGTGTTGTGTATGAATTGAAGCGGCGTTTTGTGGAATCTGTTGTCATGTATCCAGCGGTCATAGCTGGTTGTCGCACAGGTTTCACAAACAACCAAATAATAAAGACTAATCTTGTATCCTCTATACCTAAAGTGAGTTGCAATCTCTGCACTGAATTGTTAACGGAGCTCTCCTGTCTAGGTGTAACCCATACTGAACGTCTGTCTCCCTATAACGCGACAACTCCCTGAAGATCATTAGGTTAAAAAAATTCTAGAGTTTTACGTCCCATAACTATGATCGAACTAAGAGCGACGTGGGGGACTCCGACGTAACTTTGGCCCCCTGGGCTTCTTTGACGTGCACCCTGTGCATGGTGTGGCTTGTGGTTTCTGAGCGGTGTTAGATAAGAGCTCTCATGCTTAACAAGCCAAGACCTTCCATCTAAGCCTTACGTTCCATCTAGGCAGCTCCATTGCGACGTGTCGTCCTCGCCTGACGACAAGCGCCCGTTATCGCAGTTGATTTATTCGCAGCTGTGGCCGGTCTCGCAGTTGGCGTTATCTCAGTTGGCTTATCTTCGTCATAGCTTTGTTGGGCCGTGCTTATTAAACGTTCCACGAGCTCGTCCAGCTGGCGTCACAGCGCTAGGGCATGCTAGTGATCGTACTACAGACGGCGGTGCGTGTAAGCCGGAAATAAGTCGTCAGAATGTAGATAATGCAGCGGCAACAAAAAAATTAGAACTGTAGACTCCACAGCTGCTTTTGTACCATCAATTATGTGCTCACCAACACTGCAGAGCTGAACTGTAGACATTGTGTTGGCAACGAAGCTGCGCTCCAAGAAAGAATAAAAATTAAGAAAAAACGAAAGAAAGGAATATACCTTTTAGTAGGTTAAAGTATAAAAATAATTAAAATATCTAAAAGTTCTTCATTCCCATATGTACAGCAAGTTCACTGATGCGTAGGTGCTGTAGGAAGACATGTCTGTCTTAAAATTAATCAGTAAACCTGCGTCCTTCCTGTTCTGTCTAAACGAAAACGCAATCAATCCTTCTGCGTCGTCTGCGTCGTCTGCGCACACGGGCCCTTCTCTGCCTTTAAAAAGCGCCGCTCAAACGCTGGGCCCCACACACTTGAGCCGCTGGAACACCTACGCCTGACAGCTTTCTAAAGCACGACTTTCTTTGCGTCGTCAATGAAGTCCGCTATCCTGTCGCACTCGAATGTAAGTATATTCACACCATTTAAAAAATAATAAGTTCTTGGGTTTTACATGCCAAAATCACAAATTTGACTATGAGGAATGGCATAGTAAGGAGCTCCGGATTAATTTGAACCGCCGGGGTTCTTGACGTTGAACCCAATGCGAGGTGGGCGGGCGTCTTTTGCACTTTACCCTCATCAATATGCTGCCGCCGCGTCAGGGGATTCGATCACGCGCCCTCCGGCAGTGACATAACTGCTACACCAACACGGCGGGTTGCTCTATTTCATTCCTCGTTCTTTCGTTTCAGTATCTGATTGTTTGGATGCTGCTGCAATATAAGTATTCTTCTAGAGCTGCTCTTTACAGCGCTTACTTAATTTCGCACACCCTTGAATTCACATCGTGGCCAAAGGTACAAGGTTATTTAAAGCTGTCACTCAGTGGTGCTTTTTATAGCACTCAGACAAATACAAATAAGAACCTGTATTCAACACCTTTTTAGTATGTGCAAGTGTCCATATTGTGCACCCGTATTTATATGCGAAGAAACAGAAATACTCGGCATCTACTTCATATAATATAAGGAGGTTTGTGGAATTTTTGTTCAAGCATTGCTTAACACATCTTTCGACAATAACGATATTTCGCAACTTATGAAGCATCAAACCTGCGACTTGGTAGCCCGGTAATAAATCCCTGAGGTACATTAGGAAATGAGCCGAGAAATTATCCATGTAGTCTATTTTTCTCTTTATTTGGGCCTTCCAAACAGTATTAGAATACTTTTTCAAAAATATACGTCTGATATTTTCGTGATGCAGGTTCTTTTTCCGGGGTTTCGAAGGGGTCGACCCTTCCGTGGCTTCCCCGCCACCCTCCTTCCGACGAGGCCCTTCCCTTTCTTCTTCGGAGCTCTTCGGAGCTCTGAGTTGTCTAATGATTAGTTCTGCAGAGCTCCGCGGTTTCTCCAGATTTGGTCCATTTTCTCTTTATCTCTCAAATGCGCCGCATGTCCCTGACATTCTTCGAATCCTCTCCTCTTGCTTCGTACGCGAACTTCTCATTGAAGCGGGAGGCAGCACTAAAAGGGAATTCGCTCGCCACTGCTGCCGCTGTTCTTCGCGTCAGCCATCTGACAGTGAGTGTCCGGGGTCATCGAGCCAGGTGTGTTCGCGTTTACCTGTGCGCTCGTGACAACGCGCTCATCGATTTAGTTTGGAATCAAACGTTCGCAGAAGTTTATGCAGCTGACTAAACCACTTCTAAACCACTAACTTCAGTTCGTATAGCTGTCTGCTTGTATTCTATCGCAATCAGTGCTGCAGATTTGTTCGAATGTTTCATTATTGCATTATTGCAAATACAGCGCGAACAAATCAAACACGGACAAAGAAGATAGGCCTAACACGAGCGCTCACTCACGACCAAAAGTGTATTGCTTACAAACAAATAAGAAGAACAACTCACGCATGCGTAAACCTGCGCAACATTTAGTCCCTCAACCAAACGTGTTTGAATTAGTAGCATTGTAAGTAAAAATGTATATGTACCGACTCGCCCAGATAGCAGCCCTTCAATTGTTGGGCACTTATTATCCAATTGAAGACATTCATTGTCCGTTTAAAGAATATAGATATGTAAGACATTCAGCAAAATAAAAAATACAGCACTTGTTGGAGCAAGGCACTGCTGCGTTTCAAAAGGGACGCACATCGCATCCATCCATTTATCCATCCATCCATCCATCCATCCATCCATCCATCCATCCATCCATCCCTCCATCCCTCCCTCCCTCCCTCCCTCCCTCCCTCCTTTTCTACCTTCCTCCCCTTTTGCGTCGCTCCCATCAGACTGCTTTCCTCTGACATTCTGAAGTACGTGTGTATTCCCGTGCAATTTCATTTCTGGTGCTTTTCTCTTTTAACTTCTAGTTTCTTCACTGAATGCTGCCAAAACCCCCGATTGAATTTTCTAACAAGAGATGCTACAACTATTTTAAACATTTGATGCCATCATCCAGGCCTCAATAGCCACGTTTATTTCATGCCCTATTTTTCTTCTGTGGTATGCACTTTTGTACATGAACAGAGCGATTGCCGCATATTCGTTGCTTGAATTCCACGATGCAGATGGAAAAAAGGTGAACACTCCTGCTAAAAATCCTTGTTGCGGTGGCGGTTTTTCATACGTCCATGGGAAAAGGAAAGGAATGCACGGATGGCTGCCCTGACAATGCCGTAAGTATGTCGGCCACAACAACGACCTTGAAGATTGAGCTAAACGCTCGACTAGTACCATGGCATATTCTAAAGAGACACATGAAAGACGCACTAAATCAGTTTAGATTGATAAAGCATGCTTTATTACTCAATTTTCGTCAACTTCGCAGTAATCGGTTCATTATTATAATAGAAAATGAATGTAAAAGTTTCTTTCACTGAATTTCGCGCCGGAAAGCAGCGCCGGCACGTCGTTTCGACGTTCTGGTTTCAAAATTACCGTCTGCATTTCGGATGTTTGTGGTTTCGCTAAAGGATATTGAAACTTTCCAATTTCACTCTATGGCTCCTTTAGAATACAATCTATTTCGTGCTCTCTCATGAAAGCTCAAATAAGCGTGACCAATAAACGCCGACAAAATCCATGACGTCACCGCATACTGGGGCTTGAACTTCAAGGCAGCGTCATCCCCCGTGTTTTGTTCTTGCACCTTTTCTGGCTTACCAAGCGTGTTCTAGTTTTTAGAGGGACAGGGGGATGTATAAGAATAAATAATTAAAACAGCCGGAATAAATGTTACCCTCCAGTTTTACCTTGAAACAGGTGCGTGCGGCAGGCGCGTAGTGTAGTGCTGTTCTGTGGGAGGCCATGGTTAGGCCGATTCCGGCTTCTGTAAGGGTAGCGCGCCTGGACACCCTGTAACGTACACACTGGGCTTCGCATGCAGGGTCAAACATTTTCATCGGCACTGTCTTTAGGTCTGACCTTAACCTACCGCGATCTTTCTATTCTCTCCCCCTTTGCCCCCTTTCTTTGTTGTTCTTTTTTTTTCGTTACGAACTTTCCTTATTTCGTTCTTCGATATGTTTAGGCGATCTACACCTTCGACTCTTTTCGCCTGGAAGCTACTTCAGAATCGGAGCCACAGCAGTTCTGCTTGACGTTTAAGAGAGATAGATTTCCAACAACTGATTTCGTCACTTCATTTAAACCTCGCTCTAGTGCCACTTACAAAGTCAAGTACACGACGGGGGACAATACGACACGGTAAGCTAAGATCGGGCTTTTCAAAAATGTGCAGCCTTTGTCAAATGAATACGGGCCACTATGCCTGCGACCACCATGCTGGCTACAGGCTGTTTAAAAAGGTTCTTTTGGTATGCCAAAAGTTCCAACGCCCTTGGAGTATAAGATGAACGCTCGTACACTGTGAAATATTTTACGCCCTCGAAAGCGACTAAGGGTGTAACTAGAGAGAGAGAGAGAGATAATTTAATTGAAAGAAGGCAGAGAGGTCGGCCTGAGTTAAGGTGCTCTAGCCTGCTACTTTGCACAGGGGAAAGGGGAACGGGGACATGAGGATGTGATGGGGGATGATGATGACATAGCAAGGGGGATGCGCAAAGGTGAAAGCAAGTTCAACACTCTAATGATAAACGTTCTCAAATGCCATCCATGAAGCCACCATCAGGTTTCGCATCAACTCTGTAGTCACCAATTTGAGTGAACTTAAATATAGAGGCGTTAGGACGAAGCTGGTGTGGGCCTCCTTTGCGTGAACAGCACACGCGCCAAACAAAATCTTTATAGCATATAAAAATCTGCGATAAGCGGCTCTAACTAAGTTCCTGACATCACTGCGTACTGATAATTACTGTGCACTGGCCATCGATAGGCCTGGAGTGTCAGGAGCACCATGAAAACCGCGACAAAGGTGCGCACTGAAGGCGTGGAGGGGCAAGCATACATTTGGCAAAGGGATGTACACAATTATTTTGGTGCCACACTTCAAAACCTGATAACCAGCCTATAATTATTTATCTCTGTTTTATTTTTATGTTTTATTACATCTAATTACCACATTGTACAGAATTGGTTTGATTTCGTCTGTGCTACTATTTAATCTTTCTCCCTGTTTCAAGGTGACCACTATGGTGACTGTTTCAAGGTGACCACAATGAATTGCTTAATTCCATTTGTCCGCTAACTTAGCGCGATCTGTGTTCATTCGCAATTATTTGTCACGTGCTTTCTTTTTAAGGTATTAATATATGAGGGTGTTGCCAAACGGCTGACAAAGTTTCTTTTACTATAGCTGCGTCACATTATATGAAACATATCGGTTAGTGCGGTTGATTGTTTATTTTCTTGTTCTTTCTAAAATTGGTTTCCCTTCCTTTTTTTGGCTAAAGTTTGCCTCAATACCCCTCCCTTCTGTAATGCGACAGCGCGAATGGTTTTTTTAATTAATTAATTAATCAATATATTAACTAAATAATGCTCACAAGAGCTGTGCGAACATGTAAACTTTCGAATAAGCAATGGAATAGTGTTCTATTCGATTCGCTCCTCGTACGGAATGGTCACTATCTGGAAATAAGAGTGTTTGGACAGGTTTTAGCACGTTGACTTTTGAAATTGCGTGGACTTACTAATTGAATTAAAGAAATAATAAATTAATGGCAATGAAAGTGGATGAAAAAAACAACTTTCCACAGGTGGGGAAAGATCCCACGTCTTCGCATTATGCGTGCGACGCCCTAACCAAGTGAGCTACCGCGGCGCCGTTTTCCCATCCATTTTCTTGGGTATTTATGTTTTTACTGCTAGGACTAACCCAAGGAGCGTTAGCCAGCGCCACCGCTCACAAACCTTGGCGGCGGGTGTGGAACATCCGTTTCTGCCGCAGGCGTCACAAGTGCGTGACCTGTTTGGGTGAAGGCAACCGGTCAGTAAATGTGAAGGGCTAGTGAAGAAAACAAAGAAAGGGGAAGCACCCCAAAGACAGACCGAAAAAGTTAAAAAGTACGCAGTCATCCCTTATGTACATCAGGTGGGGCATGGGTTAAAAAAGACAGCCATGACATATGGTGTTCAAGTAATCTTTTCACCGAAGAACTCCTCAAACAAGATTTGTAATCTTGTCAATAGACCTAAACAGGCATCCAAAGCCACATGCCGCGTCGAACACTCGGGGCAGCTTGTGGCATGCTCGGTGGGAGTGGTCTACGTCATCCCACTTTCGTGCGGAAAAATGTACTTTGGGCAGACGGGACGCTGCCTTAACATCCGCATTAGGGAGCACCAAGGTGCGATCAGGAATGAGACAGGTTCGAATCTGGCCGCGCATTGTATAGTTTGCTCATGCAAACCCATGTTTGAACAAACGGAAATACTGTATAAAAATATGCATCAAATTAACCGCGAGATTGTAGAGGCCTACTTCATGCATGTGAACGCAGGCGCATGCGTCAGCCAGCCTTCTATCACTCTACAAGATAAAGAAGCTGATTTTTTGAATGGCAAGATAGGCTAACACCCTTGTAAACGTCATTTTACACGTGTTTACATTCTCTGTATATTATACTCCGTTGCTTGAAATAATAAACCAGTTGTTAGTCTGCGCTCGTGTTGTGTACTTCCTCTCGTCCTTCGTCCGGGTTGCGCTGCCCACCCATAGCAACATGTTCAATCACCAAGTCGTCCAGCTTGCCGTCTTAATTCGGTCAGTAAACCCACACATGCTACCTGAAGGCATCAATGTTGCCGGATCCGAGACCCTCGTTATGTGATAATGGAGAAGAAAGGGGGTTAATGGAGGAGCCCGATATTTATTAATCATATCACAAGAAGCCAACAAACAATGTCACCAAGGACGACATAGGGGAAATTACTTGTACTTACTAATTTAATCAAACAACTGATCATTTATTTAATTAAGTTGGTCATTGTTTGAACGTGACCCTATTGGATCACGTTCAACATGTTAAGCTGTGTTCACAGAAGAGCTTCGTGGCCTTCACAAAATTACACTTTTATATCCGTGAAAACTGCAGTATAAAACTGTAAGAGGGATAATTTAGTTGGATTGCGTGAATTGATGTGGCATTACTTTTTGTAACATTAGGTAAATTCAGAGCACACTTTCATCCTCTTAATAAATTTGTAGGGTTACGAACAATAAGCCTGAGAGATAAGACGATATAGGTGCGATATTCTAGGAAGATTGCGTTCAATAGCTTCAGCCAAATTTATAGAATACTGTCATGGACCTAGTATTTAGGTTCACGGGCAATAACACTATCGGAAAAGGCTGTAGCGATGATAGCCCAGTCGGATTACCTAAGCTTTTGCGGGTGGTCAGAAACTCTTCATATGTAATTGAATTACGGTTACGCTCAATAACATAAAGTTTGTTTATGAGAAACTTTCATGAATTTCATAAAACGTTAACGTTCAATAAGACGATGGGATACGCCATTAGCAGAGGCAACCAATAAGTTCACGGTTTTAATTATTTCGGTGCCCTAGCTACAGCGACAAAAAGAAAAATCTCTACAAGTACCTCAGACAACATATTCACGTAAAAGAAGAATGACAAATGTATTTTCTTAACCCTTGGTCAAGATGAGGAGGATGACAGGGAAATACTCGTAGAATAACAATCTATATATGTAACGAACCTAGGCAATTAGTCAATGGCGATTCCTTATTCTGTATCAGCTAGCTAGATGAAGACAAACTCTTTTTATTTCAATAATCAGCCTTCGTACCCAAATACACTGGTTTCAGAGAGGACTCTGCCAATGTAACTATGCTCGAGAGTGAGGTCAATGTCTACTTCAAGAGCCGTGAGTATTGAAACATGGTTTTTCCATCAATTTGCTTATTCGTTTCACTTGATGATATTGTGACTTGCCGCTGTTTGAAAAGGTCTGCATGCTCCAGTGGAATTGCTCACAGGAGTGCTTTTGATGTTTATCAACTCAGGTGATCCGTCATATAAATTACTTTATTTGCAGCTTCAATGTAATACTTAGCTAATGCCGCCATATCGATATGCAAACGTCAATGTGCCCGAAACAACTAAATACGGATGATGACGCCATGTGCCGTTATTTGCCGTCATATCTTTCGCGTGACGAGGCTTAGCGAACGAAATGTTGTCTAGGCTTAGATAAAGCAAATATACGATGCTATGTGACGTCAAATAACATCATCAAAGGCTGGTTAAGCTTAACCATTTATGATACGAAATAGCTGCATAAAGTACAGTTCCTTCAAACGTGAAGTATGAGCCATTGTCTGTACTTTCTGTATTTTAAAACGTAGCCGAACAGATTATAAATACAGCATTACAGTGCTTTGTAACCGACTACCGATTCGTCGCGAAGGAGCATTATGCCTTCTGCAAGAACTAGTCTACAGAGACACCATTATTTAGTGCCAAGAAACGCAGTCTAGACAACATTAAAACAAAATTGTGCACTAGGCATATTTCTGGATATCACGAAGGCATTCGACAGCACACGTGACCTAATTTCACGGAAGGATTCTCATTATGGTTTCCTCGGTACCACGTGACAACTTATAAACAATCATTAACATCAAGACAGAAATACGCTACAATGTATAACAGACATTCGCAAGTATAATTTATTATGATGTCCCTTTTGGGGACATCATAATCCTTGGACCTCTCCTGTTCTTGTTCTCCATAAACGCTATTGAAAGTATTGAATGGCATAAAAAATAATAGTGTATGCTGACAACGCAAGCGTACTTTTAGCAGCTTCAGACGTATTTAAACACTATAATGAAGCAATCACGCGAACCAGTATCTTGAATGTATGGGTAAATGCGACCAACATTAGGCTGAACATATCTAAAACAAAGTACGCACTGTTCAAACCTAAATGAGCAACAACCAATCCATTCATATCGATGTACTCCGAGAGGATCCTGATTCAGCAGTTGACAGCAATAAAATTCTCATGAGGTCATTTTCACTAACCCAGCTCTCAGACCCATCATATTCATAAGATAAAAAAATGCATTTCTGGAGAAATCGGTATGTTTTGTAGACTAAGGCATTGCGTTCCATCGAAGGTTCAACTTCACGTTTACACGGCTATCGTGTATTCTAGGCCAGCATACTAGTCTTTGGTATGGCTAACCAACGACTGGCACAAACCCAATTTTCCTGCTAATTTAACAAAAGAGTGCAACGGTTCAAAATTTCGAACACTTCACTCTGCAAAATCAAGTGGCGATATCTTAAATGTTGCAATATATTGCACCAGTTATAAACGTACAAACTATCGTTGGAGATACTACGTCAGCATGGCACAAATACGACACTGTTCTGCAATACGTATTATGTGAAACAAACCCCGTAGGAGCTACGCCTGAGCTTAACATAGAAAACTCAAAAACGCGCCAACTACGTAGACCAACAATTAAGTTTTCGCGTACAAGACAAGCTAAATCAGTAGCCACTACTATTACATTTACTGGAGTGTGGAACTTTATCTAAAGCATTTTGAAAAATAATAAGAAAACTGCTAACCGAATAATGCGAAAGTTATCAAGACATCTGAGATTCCAAACGTTGTACTTTAATTAGTGTGTGACATTATTTTTTTACGATTTTGTTTATTGCTGCGGCTTCTCTAATTTGCGCGCCGACTTCACGTATGTGTAATGGACTCGCTTCCTTGTTTTCATTTTATTACCTGTACGGCATAATAATGTTCTGATAGGGTGTCAAGTACAAGTCAGGCATTACTTCGGCTTTTTACCGTGCTTCCCTAGGCAATATTCTACCAAACTTGCCTTGAATAAAACAAAAGAAACAAGAAAAATTCAGAGTCCTTTTAATAGAAGAGATATAATAATGATAATAATAACAATGCCAATTATAGTAACAATAACTTACTGGAGAAAGTCACAAGAAAAAAAGTATCAATGCGGAACAATGCGGAAGTATTTATGCGGACCACTAACAAAAGAGAAAATAATTCCTTTTCATATAATCTTCCCACTCATCGTCTTTCAGAGGTCAAAGAATATAAATACGTTGGAGTAACACTAACGCATAACCGTAGCTGGAACAAACATATTGAAACCGTACGCTCTTCTTCTTTTCATAATCTCGGTTTTCTTCGACATAAGTTAAAACAAGCTCTTTCTAATGTTAAACAGTTGGCATGTAAAACCCTGATTAGACCACAACTTGAGTATACGTTCACTGTATGGGATCCTCGCACAAAAATTAATATTAATGCGCTTGAAAGAGTTCAGCGCAAAGCAGTTCTGTTCATATGTTCCGAATGTCGTTCCACTGACTCCCCATCTATTCTAATGCTTCAACATAACATAAAGTCCTTAGAACCTCGGCGCAGAACACAAATGTTTAAATTCCTCATTTTACTAAGAAATTAGAAATTTTCAATGGCTCCAGAGTTGTATCTTAAACCGGTAAAGTCCAGGTCAACACGAAACAGGCACACTGAAACGCTAACTTCTTACTTTGCCAGAACAAACATCTTCAAGTTTTCTTTTTTCCTGCGTACTATAACCGAGAGAAATCAGCTGCCATTATCTTCGCTCATTCTGTGAATTTATGTTATTGTTAATATCTTGCCTTGTACTTTTTGATCTTGTACTCATGGTGCTCCTCCTGCCAGGGCCCTTCACTGGGCCTGCAGTATGTTCTAAATAAATATGAAATAAATAAATCCGGCCTTCCAACGTCCCGTGGGTCTTTAGTGCGTGGTAGCAGTACGAGCATCATGCATGGCGAGCGTCGGCATTCTAAGTACGACGTAGCGTTACAGTGCTTCAAATGCTAATCGCATGCGCGTAGACATTCGTCGTGAGATTACCTTCTGTAGGTTTTCTTTCTTCTCAACCTTCCATAGGTGCGCTTACTGGTTGCGCGTCAAGGCTGACGTGTTACAGAAGTGCCGTGACAATGTAGCGGTGGACTGGGCTTGTGGGTGGCGTCAGCGACCGTCGCTTCCCTGTTTACGAGTACACTCGAGGTGTGCGCGTGACTGCGCCAGTCGTCGCTAGGGTGTAGCACGTGGTCATGAAGAACATTGCACAGTGGTTACCGCCTATAGGCTGTTGCGCACTTGTTCATGATGTCATGGGGGCAGCATGTTACAACTGGGCTTCCAAGTCTCGCACGAGAACGAGCGCTGTTTCATAGTTGAGACTGCGACTTACCTGATCCGTGCAGCAAAATAATATTTTGCCTCCGTTTTCACGGCGGCGTTGTCCACAGATCGCGAGCGTTTTCTTATTGCGATGGTAAAATATTCCAGTGCCTTTTCAATGTGTGTGAATAAACATGTTGGGCTACATATCTTTTTTTCTTTTACGTTAGGTGAAAGTGGCGACCCTTTGCCGGTAAAGATGCGTTTTATTTACTATATCGAATGCTTCGTTATAGAGCAACCCAGTCAAGGAGCATCGTGTGAGTACCTTCATTAGTTCCTCTAAAGCATCACGCGTAAAAATACCTTGCGTAGGTACGTTTGACCGTGGCGAGATATCCCACCTCTTAGAAGCCTAGGCCGGGAACCCGGTCTTTGCCAAAATGACTTGGCCACAAAGGTACAAGGCCACTCACACAAAATTCCTAAAACGCCACCCAGGCCACTGATAGCTGGCGCGATGACGATGATAGCTCTAATGACGTCACGAGTACATGACGGAATAACGAGGAAAAGACCTGCACTCACAATCCAGACCGGGCATGAAATCCCGGCTGTTCGTTTAAAATAGCGGCATTTTCGGCGGACTTCTACGAAAACAATGGCCTGATGGCCCGTGAGGGTTAAAGAGTAATAATGGCCGCCCACCGACAGGCGGGGGTGGGGGTGGCAATAAAAGTTTAAGTTTAGTCACAACATTGTTCGTAATTTATTGCCAAATGGCAATAATTATACCAAATGTCAGCAGCGCTGGTAGCGACATCTCGTGGGCCTTTGTCCAACCACGTCGTGCTATAAGAGGTGCCAGAAACGCTAAAAGCTGACAGGTCACAAAGCACAATGGTATTTGTTAGTTAATGATTGTTGCTGCTGACGCTTCTGCGTCGAGAACCAAGTAAAAGAGAGTCGCCTGGATCTTAGTGTCATGTGCTCTTTTTGAACACATACGAAACCAGGGGACCGGGAAGCAAAAAAAAGCGTACAGAAAAATCCCCCATTCTTATTGAATTCTGAAACAAAAGATTGGAAAAGGTCAATAAACGAAAGCGCCGCCGGTGGCACAAGAGCAGTGGGATTCGAACCCAGAACCTCCGCATAGCACGTACTACCTTCCGCCAATTCATTTACTCTCTGGGTATTTGTGTACATCCCGAATACCGCGGTGGGAGTGTTCGCCAGTGCCACTTGCGAAAATGGCGGGAGACTTGAGGCGTCCTTTCCAACCCATCTTTTCTACGCAAAATTGTATTAATGTCATCTTAAGCAATACTACATATCAGTAAAAGAAACAATGTCTTTCCGCTATGTTTTCATTGGTTTCATTGTCTACTGGCTGCCTTGGTCGATCAACACCCAGCCTGAGGTAACTTTTTCGTGTGATTTGCTTTCGAGTGTGACATGGGCCTGGACTCACGCTTGTGATACCAGTTTTGCGATGCGTCCTTCACCTCGTTTCTCCCATTGTCATCCCCCATTGTGACCCTCTTTCTTCCCTTCTTCCCCTTCCCTTACGTAGAGTAGCAGGCCAGAGGCTCCATTTTCCGGCCGACCTCTCTACATTTTCTAGTCATTGAACTACTTCTTCCTTTCAAGTGCGATTGTTTAATCACGCTCTTGTCACCTGAAGTCTCCTATTCGTGTTCCGGCTGTCCACAATATACGAAAAATAATTACTTCCGTGTTTCTCTTTTCTTTCGTCTTTCTTCTGCCCTTTCTTTATGTTTTACGCAACGGCTGTAAATCTCTGCTCCAGGCCCGGCACAACATACGACACTGTCATGGCCTCAAAAACGTGTCTCTTTTTTTTCCGTGCCCACAGACTACCACGTATTCGTAAGTGGCTCGGTGACCGACAGCGCTTACAAAGAGTGCGTCGGGAAGCTTCAGCAATACTCTGGCGGAACCGTGAACTACCTCAACAAAGGTCGAAACTGCGATCAAGTGATGAGCTTGACTAAACCAATGTCAGCGACCGATTACTACTCGGGCTATTAAATGCCACAGCATCCACGTGCGTCCTTGTGTTTCTGCGAGCAGGTGTTTCTGCGATGAACGTAAGCTATTTTAAAGATCACCTATTGGAGATGCGCAATTCAAGTCTTCGACATGGATTGCTCAAGAGGCAGACATACTTGCCCGAGAAATCGAAAGGCACAAGCAACTAATAAACGAAAATTCACCAATAACCTCTCCGAAATATTGACTTTATTGCTCGTATTGCAGTTTACAAATTGTTGCCGTGTAGGTAGGATGGAACAAATCGACAACATTAAACCTGTCTCAGCATAATAATTACCGAAGTTTGCGAGCAAAGCATTGGTGGTGCTGATACTTCCATGCTTCAGTGCCTAAAACGGCGTTTTATTTTAAAAAGCAAGGAGAAAAACAGTGCATTCTTACTGCAAGTATCATGGCGCATATCTCGAAAATGGCATCATGAACAGATTTCAAGTGGATATGCTATGCTGCCTCACCTTGTACGATTTGGAAATTGCGATATGTGCCTTGAGGTAATTAGTTGGAAGGCACAACTAGTGAACTTTTGTTTAGCAGTCGAAATTAAATTTCAATTTTTCGTCCAAGTGATCGCCTCAGCGTGAGGACCAGTCCAAGGACTAGAATGGTCCTATCTGCTACAGGCGATAATTAAAATTGATCAACGTCTCCGCATGAAACGCCCGCTATCGGAAGATTTGCATCTTGGATCCTATTTGTTTTTTTTTTCATTTTGTGATAAACACACAGGTAAACAGCGCTTTACTCTTCTACGTTTCCTAAGTGCAGTTGCCAGATGAGAGGATGGCTTGGAACCCGCAGGCGCGGCGTCCAAAAGCTTGAATGTACTCCTCAACCCACCATCATTTCCACATATTGACCCCGGCACACCCCTCTACCCGAGTTGACAGTGTGAGGGGGCTCTGGTCCTGGCCAGCAGTCCTTCCCGGACAAGGGGTCCGCTGTGGAGCAGCACGGACTGAGCCTCTGCGCACAACGCACAAACATCCTTGTCCGTCGTCAGGGACACTAGCCCAACAGACCCTCGGATTGCCTCAACACAAAAGAGGTCAAGGCAAACAACCATGGAAGCCACGGAAGCCGCCCCCGCCACAATGGGACTGCAGTAGGATGCGCCATATAACCGGCTCTGCCTCTGGATTCCACAAAGGCAGAAAAAAATACGCGTGGATCGACTGGCGCACACGGCCAAGTCCAGCGGCCCTGAATGCATGCAATATAGCTTGGTGGAGAGCTTTCCTCCAGACTCACTAAATATCACGACAGGGCAAACGGACACTAAGAGAAACTTCTCGCCTAAGAGACGGCGTTCCCGGCTGAGACGGAACCAGAACTCCTTCCGGTCTTTTGCAAGTATCTCATGACGGCTCGGCGCCCGCCCCCCGAAGACTGCATCACAGCGTGCTAACCGAATTTGGTATGTGCACACGACAAGGAGAAGCACGAACTTGTTGATAGCCTGCTTAAGCAATAAGCGCAAGAAACAGACAGGTTAAAGAGGAACACCTGTAAGGCCAAAGATACCAGCTATCCCTTAAATGAGAGCTGCGGAAAGCAGACACTGAGAAAAAATGCGGACCGTGTCCTCATGACAGCCACAGAAAGGGCACAGTCATGAGTCTGGATGGCTGTGAAGCTTCTACGTCTAATGGGAAGACAGTCTCGCGCTGGGCGGTACATCAAGATGGCTGGTCGTTATCAGTTTCCAGGTTGGCATGTGAAACGATAATTCGTATTGTTGACAATACGAATTAATCGAAGTGAAAACTACATCAATATCGAGATGGACCTTGCAGAGGCACACCATAAAGTTGGCAGCCTTCGCAAAGAAGGGAAAGGGGGCCCTGAACGAGGCCTACAGTGAGCGAATGTGCTTCGCGAAAACAAATTCAGTCTAGTGCTAAAGAAAAATGAGGTAAAGCTTCGAGTCAAGAGCACATCTAAGTTAAGAGCTACCTGGGTCCACCTGACGTGTAGTGAAGTAGTCACATGTCCAGGTCGGGAATCCCTAGTCCTTCCTTCTCTGTAGGCAAATTGAGCACCTGCCGAGCCACGCAGCCAGTAGACCCTTTCGGAAGAAACCGAAGGAGGACCCCATCCAAGATAAGCTTGGCTCGGGACATGCGTAAGGAAGGAAAAAGAAGCCGCCGAAGGATTGTCGCTCAAGCTTTCAACGGACACGACAATGCACTGATCTCCTGAATCTTGGTTTCAAGTTTCTCCTTAGCTTGCGGCCAGTTTTCAAAAGACAGACCGTGTGGATCGGACTGGAAACCGAGAATTCGCAACCGTGTGTTCACGGCTAGGTCATGAACGGGCTGCGGACCGGGCTGAGCTACGTTCAAGTTCATGACCGCACTTTTCGACCTTTTCAACCTTGCACCATTCGCCCTGCAGTAACCGTCCGTAACACCCAACATGGTGCAAACTTGCCCGGGAGTACAAAGGAAAAGTCGTCTGTATGGTCTAAATGTGCAGCTGCAGGGGAATCCGGATGAAGTAGGAACCTGCCAATTCTGCTGTCACAGGGCAGCTTCCGCAGAAGCCGTTCAAAAACTAATACGTAGAGAGCCGCCGCGAGACGATACCCCTGCCGCATAGCACGACCCACAGTGAAAGCCTCCTGGACGCGATATTCAATGCGAACAGCAAAATGTAGGCCCAGAATACGAAGCTTTGACCATTCGCTTAAAAACCATACTAAAACAAGCCTCACCCAAAACCCGATAAAGGTACCTCTGGCTAAATGTTCACACACACTTTAGCGTACGCTAGAGAGGACGAAGGCAAAAGCCTGCACGTTCACGAGGCATTAATAAAATTACTGGACATTTTCATTCGAATGCGTTGTGACTTCCTATTATTTCTTTTCTCCCACCAAAGGTCGTGGGTTCGACTGTCTTAATTAACTCTATCTTAATTAATTAGCCCTAATTAACTGTGTGATGAGCGCGGAATGCGCCGCGATTCAGCCGTGGCGCTACCAGCGCGACACCCGAGGGTAAGAGAAACAACACTCCCGAGAAGGGGCCAGTAGAAAGAAGGTAAATTTGAAGGTCATCGAGATACCTGGACGCACGCTTGTCTTTTCGTTCCGCGCACGTACCCTCAACTGAGGACCGCGCGGGTTCCGCGCTCGTACCCACTACTTCTCCTTAACACCAATGGTCCTGGTTTAGACTCCCGCCAAAGATCGTGGGTACAACCGCCTGTTTTGGGGCCGTTTAATTTTAGTGCCATAAGGCCGGATGGTCTATTTGCGGACCCGTCTAAGGCTTTCGCCATATATCGAAAGCCTTCTCTTGAGCGAAGGAGCCCAGCTACCTGTAAGTCTCCTAGCACTCGCCCACACGAGAAGGTCCCTTACTGCTAAACTGTGAAGCTGAAAGCCCCTGGACGCAGCGCGTCTGATGTGGTCCAAAGCAGCACTAAGCAGTGGAGTGAGCCGCAGAGAAAGAGACCTCACTATCAGCTTGTTATTGCTGTGCCGAAGTGTGTTGGGACGCCATGCTTTTAGAAAGGTGCTTCTAGACTCATCCTTACAAAGGCGAGTGCTTAGCCCCTCTGTTCAAGTGCTGACAAGATCCCTTCACTGAGCGCCCTATTCAGCAAAGGTGTGAAAGGTTTCCCAAACAGTTTCCAAAACTTAGCATAACATTCAAATGTCAAAGCGTCAGATCCTGGACTGCGATTGTGCTTCATAGACTTCAAAGCCGAAAAGAGCTCTTCCTCAACTATGGATAAGTCACAAACTTCCGGTGGCTCAGCTGGTGTAACAAATGGATAGACTGCAGGAGTGGCAGCTGGCTCGGCATATAAATGATTATACAACTGCTTCACCAGCGCAAGAAATTCATCTGGTGATTCGACTATGCAACCATTGCTTGGATCTCCTAAGTAGGAGAAAGTTGTGCTCGAAGTTAGAGCCTTGAACAACTGTCCCTGCATATGACCAACTGAGTCTCACTGTTCGACCACGAAGTCGTTACGCCATAAACTAGCGTTGCATCGTACGGAGACATGCTGATCTAGAGTTTAGTGATAACAGCCTAGACTGAAAGGAATGGGCTCCATACAGCCTTTAAATGCATTTCAGTGAACAAATAAAAATGGGAGGTGGCAACTGCTGGCCCGCCTTACATTTCCCTAGCCACTGAGGTTGCCACTGAATTTAAGCGACCACATACTAGCTTGAGCCTAATCTCCTTGTGCCCTAAGCATCCGGCACTTTCTCACCATGGCTCTCAATCTCTCTCCTTTTCCTACACTGTTGACGATTCCTGGCTGCATGGGACACTCTAATCTCTGTCATCACGTTTGTGCGTAATTTGTCTGCAGGCCTGCCCTCATGGAATAACTGAAGCGACACACGCACAGGCACTTTAAAAGCTATCTGTCAAAGGAGCGTTTTTGTCGAATCCTGTGATGTCACGAGCTGGCCTCTATGAGCTTTCGACGACTGGGCTTTTCTTCAATTGGAGAATTCTTTACAACGTCTCCGTGCAGCTCATAGGACGCCTGAAAAGTGCTTGACAATGTTGATCCTTTACCGTAGGCACGTAGACATGCCAAAGAGCGTGCAAAATCATTGCCCCCCCTCCACCCCTACCATTTGGTGACGGTGTCAACGCTCCCACATTCATACGTAGAGATCAGTTGGTAATGGGCTCCCACTCAATCTTCTTCATTGCGCTTTTTGGCGAAGTTCCAATTGATTTCGTGACTCCAGCCAAGCTCGGGAAGGCGGATGGCGCTTCTGAATGCCTTTTTTTTTACTTTGTGCTAACCATTAGAATGCTGAACCTGCATTCATCGTTGTGCATCCCCCTTCCGTGTCATCATCATCATCACCAGCCTATTTGATGTCCACTGCAGGACGAAGGCCTCTCCCTGCAATCTCCAATTACTCCGGTCCTGCGCCAACTGATTCCAACTTGCACCTGCGAATTTGCTAGTTTCACCATACCACCTAGTTTTCTGCCTTCCTCGACTGCGCTTCCCTTGGCACCTTCTCTTGGCAATGTCACCATCATTAATCATCCAGTCATTACGTCTATTTCCCCCTCCCCTTGTGCCGAGTATAGCAGGCTAGAGCACGCTAGCTTAAGGTGGCCTCCCTGCCTTCCTTCAAATAGGTTCTCTCTCTTTACCCATGCATTCCAGTCAATTACTATGCATAAAGAGCCGAGAAAGTGCTTGTGTACTTCCGTGCGTCACGCCGACTATTCTGCACGTGTGAGATGAGCGGCTTAACACAAACGATAGAACTGCAACCGTTGCCAGTTGGTTTATACACGTTGGGACAAACGCGCTGTTCTTCACAGAGACAAAACCGGACGAGGAACTCAGCACAAAGAGCGCCAAACAGGCTACGTTCTTCGTCCGGTATTTTGTCCCTGTGCGTTTGTGCAAACCCGTGTAGCTTCCCCAATTAAGTCATCTGTTGTGTTCCTATATATCATTTAATTTTGTGCCAAGTATCGTAGCGGATTTTATGCTTGCATGTGCGTGTGTACGTGTGTGTGTGTGTGTGTGACGCGACCGCGATGCATCACAACAGCAGCAAGAAGACGGTGGCGGTGATAGAACGATGTCATGACGTGACGGCTGACTTTTGTATAGTCCAACGAATAACGGTTACAACTTGTTTCGTTACCACTTCGGCAGATCCCGAAACCGGTGCAGTTGAGCAGAGCATTGGAGAGATTGGAGAAGATCTAAAGCTCTCGCTTTTTACAAGCGATATGTTCATATTCAACGTGACGTACTCGAAAGAGTTTGGCGAGACTATCACACTGGTGTTTCGTTACGGAGTCTGTGGCCGAATGTAAACTGGTCATTCGCACGTGCTCCCACGTGTTTTCAGGCGCGATACGTGTGGAAATCTTAGCTGGCATTGGCGAGCTATCGAAGCCAAACAGTTAAAGCATCAATATTGTGCTTCGAGTCGAGCTTTCAACCAACCGCCGAGCACTCTCCTCAAGAGGAAGCTTTAGCTGGGGCCCAACACCGGTGCCCCACATTCTAGTACATGGAAAAGGCAGAAACGCTTTTCTCAGATAACCACTGGGTCGATTTTAGTGAAATTTGTTCCATTTGAGAGTGGAACTTCAATTCTAGCGACCAATACAAACGGAGTTCTAATTATTTGCCCGAATATTTTAAAAGCAATCTTCAAACAAACATTGGTAAGCTCGAAAAAATAGATCACTACGTTTACAATTTTGTAGCTCTACACCAAGAACAGATATCGCAGCACTGTAAACTGCATCTGTTGGAGTGCACAAATTTGATATACCAACTTTTATCTTACGTGAGCTTGGTTCATTGTTTACGAGGGTTTTGCAATAGTCCTACTCACATATTAGTAGTACATTTAAAATCCATGTATAATGTATCAATTTCGACTGCTTTAGATTTACTACTAGGCGAAGTTTACATATTTGTGACATCCTTCTTCATTGCTGAGTTACAAAGTTTTGTTTTCTGAAAATTTGCGATTTTCGACAACATTTACGGAAACATTGACTCCCTAAGTAAAACATAGGCAGTGGCTTAGCTCGGCTATGCCAGGATATACGTAGCGAAAGTTAAGGCATAGCCTGGTTAGCCTTGGTTAATCATGATTGCAAGTACAGGTTAGTCTGGTTGTCTAGCTATGTTGCGGCGTTTAGCCAGTCGTTCGGCGCTCTGTTCGTCTGTTTCCTGGGCGATTCGTTTCCTCTTCATCTCGTTCCGATGTCGATTCCAGGCCTCCTCCTGCTTATCATAATCGTCGCCGTCCATACTGCCGCCTCAACAGTGGTTGCGGCGCACGCGAGCTCTCCTTTTCAATCCTCCGACATGTTATCAGGCATGCGACGCAGCTGGCGAAGCGAGCGGAGGCGAGAGCAATGACGAGAACGCCGTATGACGTCATACCAAACGGCGGCGGCGGAAAGGCGCGGCGCAGCAGTGGCGGAACACCTGTGGCTCGGTGCTACTAGTGGCGCATGCGCAGTAGTGACTAGAAAGCTAGAGAGAGTGAAATATCCGCAGCGACGCGCGCGTTGTGACGTCACGTGCATCCTCGGAGCACCGCCCCGGCGAAATCGCAAGTTCGTGGCCAGTAAAGCCTTCGCTTTAAAATTCGCTACCAACAGTCACTGGATTTCATCATTTTTTTTTCTTTTAAGGGAAACAAGCCTAATCAAATTTGCAGCAGTGGTGTTGACGAGAAAATCATTTTCTGCCTTCTCACGTATTCAGGTGGGAGTCCCCAAGCTGCATAATAAAATAATGAAGAGGCCCAAAAGGAGGCGAGATATGAACCTTCCTACCTACCGTTGAGTGTGTGGGACGAGCCAAAAAAATGCCACGCAATAACACAATTACAAAATTTATCCGGAATACTTTTCAGAATTGACGCGAGCAGCTGTTGACTGATTTTTCTTTAAATTCAACAGAGGCACACTTATACTAAGGTATACGGCAGCCTTTCCAAAAGTCTTGCACTCCGGCGAACTAGAGCAGTATTACCCCTGTAAAGCTTGTTCTTTAGCACGTGCACCACGCATGTGGTGAAACCTCCTTTCTTCTCCTCTGGCCCGAAATCCCTTCGCCGTTCAGGAGCTTTGCGCCATCTCACCGACAGCGCGGAAAGCGTGCCATCGGGTTTGCAGCCTTGTCGCAGTGAGGCGCTGTGGGCTGTTTTCTACTAGGCAAGAAGAGAGAAACTCTTTATTGGAAAGCAGGGATTCTTTCCCGGCTATCATACAACCGGTGTCATGCTACTCTGCATTGAGAGAGTGGGAGGGGGGGGGGGGGGGGTAAGGAGATTAAACTATTCCAGACTTATGTGGGAAAAAAGGCAAAATAAAAACTGCGTCAAAGATTCGATACTAAACTTTATACGTTATACTATAGTTACTGCATATGATATTAGTTTTAGTGGTGGATATTAGTTTTTTAGAGCAATAACAATTTTTAAAGCTCTGTTATTTGTTAACAAAAACCACAGATCTTGAGATTCAGGTGGGTAGAGTAATAATAGATTACTGGAGTTTTGGCGGCTACAAAGGCAGGGAAAACACCGCAAGGAAATACATTACATTTCGGAGCAGTACACTTATTTGGATTTTCTGTCAGTTCTTCCGGATTCTGTCATTTGTTAACGCATACTGTAGACCCTCAGGGCCTATAAAAATGCATAAAAAGTTAATAATAACGAGCTCATTGTCGAGCGCTCAGTTCGTGTCAAAGGGTAGGCTGGTATCGTTCATCGATCATGGTTGATTACAGCGACTTCTGTTAGTAATAATGACCTCTGGTATAAGGCTTATTGAAGGCTTTTTTTTATTGTGTTAGTATTCTCATGATCATCAGCAGCAGCAACAGCCTGGCTATGCCCACTGCAGTGCAAAGGCCTCTCCCATACATCTCCAACTACCGCGGTCATGTGCTAATTGCGGCCATGTTGTCCCTGCAAACTTTTTAATCTCATCCGCCCACCTAATTTTATGCCGCCCCCTCCTACGCTTCCCTTTTCTTGCCCTTAATGACCAATCGGTTATTTTACCTTCTCGTTACATGCCCTGCCCATGCCCATTTCTTTTTTTTTTGAGTTCAACTAATATGTCATTAACTCGCGTTTGTTCCTTCACCCAATCTGTTCTCTTCTTAACTCCCCTTAAAGTTGCACCCACCATTCTTCTTCCCATGGCTAATTGCGTCGTCCTCAATTTAAGTAGAACCCTACTTCAGGTTTCTGCTTCGTAGGTGAGCACTGGTAAGACACAGTTGTTATACACTCTTCTCTTGAGGGATAACGGCGACCTACTGTTCATGATCTGAGAATGCCTGTCAAAGGCACCCCAGCCAGTTCTTATTCTTCTGATTATTCCAGTCTCATGATCCGGGTCCGTGGTCGCTACCTGCCCTAAGTAGATGTATCTTCTTACCACTTCCAATGCCTTGCTACCTATCGTAAACTGCTGTTCTCCTCCGAGATTGTTAAACATCAGTTTTCTGCAGATTAATTTTTAGACCCACCCTTCTGCTTTGCCTCTCCAGGTCAGTGAGCATGTATTGCAATTGGTCCCCTGAGATACTAAGCAAGGCAATATCGTCAGCGAATCGCAAGTTACTAAGGTATTCTCCATTACCTCTTATCCCCAATACTTTCCAATCCAGGTCTCCGAACACCTCCTGTACACACGCTGGGAATAGCATTAAAGAGATCGTATCTCCCTGCCTGACGCTGATACTTGCCGCATTTTTCAGGATCTATCTATCTATCTATCTATCTATCTATCTATCTATCTATCTATCTATCTATCTATCTATCTATCTATCTATCTATCTATGTTTGAATCTATATATGCATGTTTTATCTATGTATCTTTGTATCTAACAGTCTTTCCTCCTACCGGGATCACTAGGTAGTCCTTGATCAAAGGTTTGCACGGCGGGCTGCTGTGCTGACGGAACAGGGTTCGAAACCAACCATCGGACCAACTTGGGTCACCGAGTATGTAGCCACGTGCACGTATACCTGCCGGTCTTCAGCGAACTTATTGCACACCGACATGGGTCACTCTAGACTCGGGACCGGGTACGTACCGCTCTTCGACGAAAATCTTTGACGCCGACTCGGAGCACTTAGTCGGCTGCAGCGAGACTGGCCCACGACAGGGCGTCACGCCTGGTGCAGGAATCCGGGCATGTGGGTCTTGTCGCATGACGGTGCAAATGCGCTATCGTGGGCCAGTCTCGCTGCAGCCGACTTTGTTCACGCACCGCACGCTTGAGAGCAGCACAATAACAGTACGCAAGTGCCCCGTCACGTTGTATTTTTTCGTATTTCGCGGGCTCTCCTTAGAACGCGGAAAAAAGGACCACGTGAGATATATCGAGTTGGAAACTATTTATTGAGAGGTTTCTCAAGGTGCTCTACAACTTAGCCTATCACACTTGCGGTCTGCAGCCAATACTCAAGAAGTTGTATAATTAAACATAACTAATCCGTTAGTTAAGGGGAAAATAAACAGTAGCCTGAGTAACACTAGGCCAGTGCCAACATGCCATGCCATGGCACTACAGATTGGAACAATCTGCCCCACCAAATCTCCGCCATCATTTGCCCTTGCACGTTCATGGAGAGTGTCACTGCGCACTTTTCACAATAGGAATGACTTGTGTTACTTATATGCTCGTGCAACTTTAGTTTGTACTACTTAGTTCTGTGTATTTGCGCTAACGTATGTAACCCTTTAGCACATGCAGTTTTTTGTTGTTGTTTGCGTGTTCACTTATGTATTATGCAAATTAAGTACTAATGTATTCCCAACCCTTATCTAATACCCCTATCAAGGGGTCTTTAAGGTAATAAAATGAAATGAAATTAAATGAAACATTATGCCTTCAGTTCCATTCACGTCCTCGGTGCCTTTCATTTTTAAAACGTTGGCTCAGGTTACGTATATGCCGCTCTGCGGCGAACCTCTCGCCACCTTGGGTCACTGAGTATGTGCCATTGAGGGTGCGTCACACGTGGTAGCAATTCTAAGCTTTATGAGGCAGAGGCATGCCACGCCACTTGTCTCGAAGGCCAGGCGCGGACTTCTTGGCAGTGGCACTAGATGGAGCAGCGTGTCCAGAAAGAAGCGCGGGAGAGGAGCCTGGTTGCCGCATGACGCGTTGCTCAGCGTTGGCGCCACGCCAGGTGCGCCACGCATTTCGGAGGCCACGGGCGCGCTTCGCGGCGGCGACGATAGATGGCACCAAGTGTCCTTGGGGAAGCGCGAAAGTGGAGTCCCGCTGCAGTACACGACCCATACATAACTCTTTTTTGCTGCCATCTCTCGCTGCCATCTGTATGCGCTACCGAGCAGTCCTGTCTAGGTGTAACCGCTAATGGTCATGACGCACCTCATGGCGACGTTCATTCCAGTGTGCCACAAGGCTCCGTCTTGAGACCTCTGTTCTTCCTTACCTGTAATAATGACTTTCATTTTTTTATACGCTACATCACCATCCTACACTTCATCCAAAATTCAGGTCGAAACCATATCACTTATCTCACCGTACTCATCATCAGCATAAAGTTATGGTTAATGCCTGTAACACGACATAATTTTTACGCTCATTTCTGTCACGTACGTCAAAAGAGTAGAATGAACTTCCTTCTGATATTGTTTCCAATAATAACAATGATAACTTTTGAAAAGCACTAGGTAACACTGTATAATAGCAAACATTCGTACGAACTACTGTTGATGCTTTTTTTTTGTAATGTTACCTTTATATGTCGTGTTCTATTACTGCATTAATTCATAGTTCCAGCTAACATTGTATAATTAGCAAGTACTGTGTATAAACTCGTAATATTTTTCCTCTTTATTTGTTGTATAACTCACTCCTCTCTCTAATGCCGAAAGGCCCTGAGGGTAAATAAATACACGACGTACAGTCGCCCAAATCTTTAGCTGGTGTGCGGGAGCGGCGACTTTTCCGGGCGTCAGCGCCGTATGACGCGGCGAGGCTGGAAACAGCCTTGTAGACGATGGGCCCAGCTGAGCGCGCTTTGTCCGCATGCGCTTAGCCTCAGACTGTTTCCAGCCTCGCCCCGTCAAACGGCGCTGACGCACGGAAAAGTCGTCGCTCCCGCACACCAGCTAAAGATTTGGGAGACTACATATCATCTAGCATTTATATTCGCAGTATATCTGCATTAGTTTTCGCAGGTGCTAAACTACCTCAGCGACGCCTCCCTAAAGATCACTAAATTAATAAATAAGGCAGTTTAACGCGCCAAAACTACCACAGCATTACGAGGCACGCCGTAGTGGGGGGCTCCGAAATAATTTTGACCGCCTGGTCTTTTATGACGTGCACCCTGTGCACGGTACGAGACAGTAAAGATCATTTGACTCGTGCGCGGCTTTTGGTTTCTGAGCGATCTTGGATAGGAGCTCTCTTGCTCAGCCTCTGAAGAACCGGCGAACCTCTGGCCTGCGACGTGTCGTCCGGGCCTGACGACAAGCGCCTGTTCTCGCAGTTGGTTTATTCGCAATGGGCGCCGTTTTCTCAGTTGCCCTTTATCTCGCTTGACTTATCATCGTTAAAAGTTGGTTGTTTCCTGCCCGTTAAACGTTCCACGATCCCGCTCAGCTGCCGTCGCAGCGCCAAAGCGGCTAGGGATCATACTACAGACGGCAGTGCATGTGAGCCGGAAATAAGTCGTCCGCATTCAGATTATGAAGATACAAGAAATAGAAAACAATACTGTCCACAGCTGCTTTTCTACCGTCAACGTTGCGAAGCCAAAAATGCAGACGTTACGTCTGCAACGAAGCTGCGCTCAAAAGAAAGTAAAAAGTAAAAGAGAACGACAGGAAAAAAAAGATTCTCCAGTGAGGGCTAAACATTAAAAAAAATATCATAGTTCTCGTATTCACACAGCGCGCACAGCGAATTCACTGAACTAAGTCGTCCGCATTCAGATTATGCAACAACAAGAAAAACAATATAAAAACAATACAATCCACAGCTGCTTTTCTAGCATGAATTCCTGGGCTCGCGCACGTGGCACAGTCGCAGTGCAGACGTTGCATTTGCAATGAAGCCGCGCTCAGAAAGGCAAAAAGTAAAAAATAACGACAGAAAAGAAGATTTTCCAGCGAACTCTAAACAATAAACAAAAAGTAAATCTCAAAGTTCTCGCTTTCCATACGCACAGCGAATTCACTTAGTTGTAGGCGCTGTACGAAGATATGCCTGTCATAAAACTAAAATAGTAAAACTTCATCCATGCTGCTCTGCCGAAACGAAAACGCAATCAAGCCTTCTGCTTCTGTGTCGTCTGCGTATGCGAGCCCTCTGCCTTTAAATAGCGGCGCTCAAAGGCTGGCCCACTATACACTTGAGCCGCCAGAATATCTACTCCTTCCTGCTTTCTGAAGCACGACTTCCTCTGCGTCGTCTTCGAAGACCACTGTCCTCCGGAACTGCAACGTAAGTACTCACACAATATCGAAAATTGTATTGTTGGGTTTTTCATGTGCCGAAACCACAATTTGAATTTGAGGCACGTCGTAATCTGGATTAATTTGGACTCCTTGGGTTCCTTGAAGTGAAGTTGCACCCAACGCAACGTATATACGGGCGTTTTAGCATTTCACCGTCATCGAAATGTGGCCGCCACGGCCGGGATTCGATCCCGCAACCTCGAGCAGTTCCATAACTTATACGCCACCCCGGCCGATCAGACTGTTTCATTCCTCGTTCTTTTGCTTTAGCAAGTAACAGTTTTGGATACTGCTGAAGGATAGAGCAAATATAGGTTAACCAAGACTGAGCCCGGTTGGCTACCCTAAATTGGGGAAAGAGAAAAGGTGATGGAAATAATAAACGTAGAAGAGAAAGTCCACTGGAGATATCGTTCGGTCACTCAGTCTGGATCACAGTGGCTGACTCAATCCGGTAGCTTTCAAATATCGCAGCAGCGCTTTTGTGGCCTTTTGTAGCTGCGATATGCGAGCCCGTTCCCCCAAGATCTTGTTCAAGGTAAACGGTTTTCAATCTAACTGATTGTGAGCTGTGCAGAGGTCACGTCTTTCATTTTCAAAAGATGGGTAGTAGCACAGTAGATGTTCTATAGTTTCCTCGACACCACAGGCATTGCACTCGGCGCTATCAGCCATATGCATGTTCTTCTAGAGGTGCTCGTGAAAGCAGACGTGCTTCTCGTGTTATTATCCCTTTTCACTGTTATTATCCCCCGTTAAAGTGAACGAAACTGGCTGCAGTGAAGATGCGTGGGTCACTCTTAATATCGAGCGCATAAATAGGCAAGCCGACCTGTTGATGACAAAGTAAATCTATCAGCGAAAAACATTGGTAATTCGGACCCTTGAAACTTGACAGCGTTCAGTTTATTTCGCACACCCTCGTTTATAAATCTTACCCAAAGGTAAAAGGTTAGTTAAAGCAGGCACTCGATGCAATTTCTTATAGCATTCAAATCACTATAAACAATAACCTGTTTTCACAACTTCTTTGTGTGTTAAGAATAATGCTTACCTCGTGAACCTGTATTTAACTAGCAGCGCCCAGACCATCCATTGCACATTATTTCATGAGGTTTGTTGCATTTCTGTTGCAGCTTTTTTTTAATGCAGAAAATAACGATATTTCACAACCTAAGCCTCAACCTACGACTCGGTAACTCGGTAATGAACTCATCAGGTAAATTAGCAAACGAGCGGATAAATTATCGATGCATTATATTTTCTTATTTAATTCGACCTTCCAAACAATAATAAAGCACTTTTCAACGATATACGTCTTATGTCTCATACGTTACTATCTTGGCTTTCCCTCTTGTCTTTTTTTTTTTCAATGGCTTTGGATGGTCTGGCGTCTCTGTGTGTTCTACGACAATTTCTCTGCACCGCAACTGCAAACATTTTTTTCATCAACCTCGCAAGAAGATTTGGTGTTGCTGTCATAAAATAAAATCTTATATAATATCTTCTTCCGATACGAGAATATGCGTCGTTTGCCAGCCATAATCGTGGAAAATGCAAGTTTGTCTAGAAAATGGAACGGGCCTCACGTAAAGGCACAAAAAATAATAAATTATTTCTTTTCAAGCGGCTGTTGGAGCAGAAATCCGTCACCCTAGATTGAGTACCGCCAAATGACATCCTGCATTCCCTTGTGGTACACTGGGACACATATGTCCCTATGCATCTTTTTCTATGCAAAAGTAGTTCATCACTAATTTAAATAAAAAATCTAAATTGGTTTGTCAAAATATCTTGATCACTGCATTTGAAACGTTATCTTCTTTCACTGATTGCAGAAACCTGACAAAAAAAACAGTACTTCTATGGCACGACTCCACCATCGTTTCGTAAGCGTATTGTTATAGTGCTGCCACCTAAACTAAATATTTCCATAACATAGGCTCACTCCTTCTGCAAAATGTCGCCAGTAGCTTTGTAGGAGGCGAAGCGCATTTACCGGTGCCTGTTTCAAATTGTGTCCCGTGTCGGGATCCTATCAACGGCACTTGTTGATTATATCCAAAGCGGACAAAATTGATGTGTTATACAATAGTCCTTACTACACAACCGAATTGTGACATACTTTACCGGATCATAAGAAGCCCCCAAACAAAGACACCAAGGACAGCATAGTGGACATTACTTGTACGTACTTATTGAACTAAAGAAATGATAACTTAATGGAAGTGAACGGGGATGGAAAAACAACTGGCGGCAGGTGCAACAGGAACCCTCGTCTTCGCATTACGCGTGCGATGCTCTTACCAGTTGAGCCACCGAGGCGCCGTTTTCCTTTCCACTTTCTAGGGCTATCTATACTTTACTGCTAAAATCCGGCAACATTGACGCCTACAGGTAGCATGTGTGCGTTTATTGACCAGTTGTCGTCACTGAAATTCATCATGTACCCGCGACTCCTGGGGCAGAAAGGATGTTTCCCATCTGCCGCCTATGTTTGTGTGCGGTGGCGCTAACTAACAATCGTCACTCACACTGCATACATAGACGAGGGACACAAAAGGACGACGAAGACAAGCGTTGAAAACAAGCAACGAAGACAAGCGACGAAGACAAGCGCCGAAGACAAGAAGACAAGGGTTGTTGCTTTTTAGGGGGCGCTTTTGTCTTGGTGTCCCAGTAGATATACGTATTTTTCTCATAATAAAAATCAGTTGGAAGTCAGCGCTTCTCTTCGTCGTCCTTCTTTGTCCCTCGTCTATGTATGTGCTGTAAGTGACGATTGATACCATGGTATACCTACTAGCCCGTACCCAAACCTTGCTAACTAACAATCCCAGCGTTAGTTTCAGTAATAAAACGTAAATGCCTCAGAAAGTGGATAGGAAAAATCGCGCCGCGGTAGCTCAAATGGTAAGAGCATCGCACCCGTAATGCGAAGACCTGAGTTCGTATCTCACCTGCGGCCAGTTGTTTCTTCATCCACTTTCATTTCTGTTAATTGATCATTACTTCATTTCAATTAGTAAGTACAAGTAATTTCCCCTCTGGTGTCCTTGGTGTCTTTCTTTCGGGGTTTCTGCTGAAATTATTAATAAAAATCGTGCCCTTCGGTTCCCTTTCTCCTCGTTGAATACCTTACCAGAGGCAGTTTTCAGAACTGTGACCTCTGTTCTTTTTGTTTGTGTTTGTGTGCGTGTGCTTGTGCGTGCGTACGTGTGTGCTAAGCTACTGATTTGGCAACACCGTGTTTCAATTGTTTAAATGAACATTTCTTTTCAATTTTTTGCGAATTATGACACCCTTGAAATCGAAATAATACTTCCCATAGCATGATGAATTCAACTTTCTTCTGTAGACGCACTCAGTATTGCTCAACTCAGCTATCCGGCTGTCCTAGGATAAAATTTTTGCTCTTCGCATGTATTTCAATAGGTGAACCGGGATTAGCTTTAACCTATAGGCTGCGCTTAAAAAGAATATTAGGTCAGGGCCAACTGCGTGTCCGCGTATTTAAGTACACGTAAAACCCAGGAAAGCTTTGATGAGACAATCATCTGAGAGATTTTAATGAATTTTGTTGTATTTGATAAAAAAAGTCAGATTCTAGTGACATTAACAAGCGGAATTTTCATTTAGGGCCAGAAATTTTACACAGAAAGCTGTTAAAAATTTATATAGCTTAAAAAATACAAGACAAGATTTACAAATCCGTAACATTGAGGCAAAAGCAGATTTCTCAGTTGTGTAAACTACCTTCGTTAAAACATCCTAAGCGTAGAAATTGCATATAAGAGTTTACAGCTTACGTGAATTTTATAAAATGTTTGCGACGGTTTTTCAAGAGTCCTACTGAAGTGTCAAAGGTATATATTAAAGCGCAGCATGTACAGTGAGTAAATTTGGTACCTTTGAGACACAGTATTAGGTGCAGTTCACAAAAGTGCGATATCGCTGTTTTATTGCTGAGTTACGGAATTGTACACATGTGATTCGGTTTGTTCTTTTTTTGGGGGGGATAGGGGGATTCGAAATTGTTAACAATATTTATTTTTTTACAATTGATGACGTAGCTAAAACACCTGGATCCTGTAGTCACTACCTGTTCACTTGTTATTTTAAATGCAACGCATTTCATGGCATCGATGCAGCGCCTCCCGAGAAAAACAATTTCTCCGTTCCTATGGGTTTGGGTAGGAGTTCCCTAGCTCAAGTTTTCTCTAACGAGCATTTCTTCTTCGGTCGGCTTTGCAGCGCCACTCAGCCAGATAGCGGCAGCTCGGATTCCTGGAACACTACCCTGATGACGCTGAATCGCAAATGCTATTTACGGGGGTCTTTTAGTACATAGGGGTTCACTTTGTGGGGAAAAAAAAAGTTACCTATTTCTGCTTTCGTGTACCACCTATACCGCCGACTTACACACACATTAATTTGGCAATATCTTGGCAATAGTGGCAATAGTGGGTGCCTTTGTGCGAACCAATGAAACAAAAATGTAGGAGTTATTGGCACCTAATGTGGCCCCGCATAGCTGAAGGAATTTCGAGGAAGCGAGCATAATACACTCAAGGAAGTGGTAAGTATGTCTTGTGCTAACATGACATTCGAGATCTTCAGCAAAAGAGCGCCGCCGATCTTGGAGGTCGGGGTACTACCCAGCAGCTTCGTCGCTATCCCGCCAGGTTCCACCCCGGCGTGTTCAAAAACCCAACAGGCCTTTGCGACCCCTCTGAGTTCCCACCCCCCTTTTGCCGTGCAATCATACAAAAAAGAACTTCGGACGCTTTCTCGTTCGGTATCTTACCGCAATCTCATTAAGCGTGGTCAAGGCTCCAACATCTCAGGCATATTTTTTTCCGTTTTTTTTATAGACATGAACAAAGGACTCACGAAGTGATCGTCGCTGCGCATCAGGATGCACATGTATGGAAGTGTACACCTCGAACTCGCCCTCACCGTGACAGCGGTACTCTACGGGTACACGGCAGCGGGAGACTGTTCCACAGAAGTCGGCAATTATCGGGAGGTGAGTGTGCGTGCCAGCAACGTACAAGATTGTTCAATTCTTGAGAGCAATCCCTTTGGCGCCACCCGAGGCGCTGAAGTCTACAATGCGCTATGTTAAGAAAAAAAAAAACAAGTATTACTTCCGGTGCACGACAGGCAGACACATCCTGTGACGGTTTGCTGGCACCGAATGATGCCCTTTCATTTTTTTTAAGCGAATCGTTCTGCGTCCACCGGGGCAAGGCTTAATATCGCAATGGCCTGTGCATGCAGCTTCCAACAAAAATGGGCCAACATTTTTTTTTTTTTTGGCCGCTGGGTTTTCTTACTAGATCACGTGTTGCAGGTTTCGCGCGCTGAAATTTTACGAAGTTCTCTCGTTTTTCGCATCATGGCCCCGTCCTCGAACATCTGTCGGCAATCGCGTGTTTGCCACAAAGTGTGCGGCTCGCACAGCACAGAATTCTGACCGAAAACCTACAGTGCCACTTAGCGCGCCTCTGTTAATGCGTAATCGAGCGATAAAATCGAGGAAATTAGATCTGCGCGTACAATGTCGGCTCGTGGACATCTCTTACGCAGACAGACCCTCTCAAAGGCCCACTTCTACGAAATCTAGGACCGCACGTATCAAAACCTAGCAGATGATGTGCACACATATACAGCAGCCTTCGGGCAACTTTTTCATTCGAAATGCGAGTCAATGCGTGAAAAGATGCTAGATTTAAAAAGTGCTGAAGTATTTCATATGGAAACAGAAATGAAGGCAGCCGTTATACCTCTCACCGGAAGTGACGTGTGAGTGGGCGTGCGCCGCTCCTGAGCACGAACTCCAAAGAGGAGGAGCCATCCGCGGTTGCCCGAGGTGCGCTGAAACAACCTCGAAGGCGACGTCCTGGGATCTTTGCACCCGCTAATCACCAGGCGCACGGGCCGTCTGCCTAAGTGCTAATGAAGGGCTGGTAATAAGAACGCGAGACAGCCAAGGTTGCTTCGGTAGCGCGGGCTACTGATATAAATATTTAACCAAAAATAAAATTTCCTTGCAGTTGTGCCTTCTTGGAATAGCGAGTTATGCCTGAACGCGTCTTGATTGTCCTAAAGTCTTGCTATATTTGGGCAACGCGTTTGTACTGGCCCACTCGGCGTGTGCCGCTGGGTGTAGGTGTCCATTCCTGGCCCATACCCAGGTTTAGTCGCTAGCAATATGAGTGGCAGGATCGAATTCCTTTTAGAGAAATAATAACTCGCGATGTGCTACACTGCATGCTGCATTCAAACATGCAGCAGATGGCTTTTCATTTATATTTAGGGTCATTTGATCCCTTTAGAGATTAGAATGTGTGTTTATGCAATGTACAGAGTTTTGAAAGCAAATTATTGTTCCCTGTCGCATTTCTCAAGGGGGTACGCGCCAGTATCGACGCAACGGGTATAGAAGCTTTCATCATCATCATCATCATCATCATCATCATCATCATCATCAGACAATTTTAATGTCCACTGCAGGAGGAAGGCCTCTTCCCGCGATCTCTAATTACTTCCGTCTTGTTATGGCTTCCGTCTTTTATGTTCACTCAAATTGGTGTCTACAAACTTGATGCGAAGCCTGATTGTGGCTTCATGGATGACATTTGTGAATGTTTATCATCAGAGTGTTGAACTTGCTTTCGCCTTTGCGCATCCCTCTTGCTATGTCATCATCATCCCTCATCACATCTTTATGTCCCCGTTCCCCCTCCCCCTGTGCAGAGTAGCAGGCTAGAGCACCTTAGCTCAGGCCGACCTCTCTGCCTTCTTTCAATTAAATTATCTCTTTGTTATGGCTGATTCCAACTTGTGCCTGCAAATTTCCTCATCACCCCACCTAATTTCCTGCCATCATCGATTGCACTTCCCTTTCCTCAGGAAGGGAAGCACGTCGCCTTCGTCCTCATTGCGTCAACGTCTCACACTGAGCGTCTGCCTGATCAGGTGCACTTCGGGATAACTTGCCAATGATGAAGTGCATAAACATTATGCTACCTTACATATAATTAAAATCAAGTCAGCTGTACGCATTGCATTTAGTTGAACATAATTTAATCAACCCGCCTCAATAAAAAGATTGATCGCGAACACGAAAAAGGCTAAAGGAGTAATCTTATAGCACAGAACACGAACACCGCGCATGTGCAGTGTTCGTGCCTGAAAGCTGTCCAGCGTGCGCAGGCACCGCGACTCCACGTTAGATAGCACAGGCGTGATGCAACGTGCATTGCCCAGGAAACGCGACTCCTACACTTGGAGCAGACTTCGTTCTGGAGGGCGCTCGATAGTGCTCGTAGGATTCCTGTAAACACAGTGCATAGTTTTCTTCGAATGACAGGTCGTCAAAATCCTATCGCATTACGGCCACTCTGGCGTAACTTGAGTACTTACCTGGTTGTTGTTTTCTCCACAGCTCTCTTCGCTTTCGCTCTGTCGCTAACCCGCGATAATATAAATTTGCCACCTACAGATTGTTCCCGAAGCCTCCCTGCTTCCCGTAAAGAAATTTACCCCTCCGAGTGTGTGCGGAAACGTAACGGTTATCTGCGATGAGATGTGCTTACGTGAACTGAAAGCGATGCTCATGAGGCATCTGCGATGCCTTCAACTCCACTTCCAGATATTGGACACGTTCAAGTTTTTCATCTTGGATGCCACTTCCGACCCGCAGCTGGATCTGAGCTGCTTGACTGTTAAAAAAAATGGGCCTACACAAAAACTAATAACTACCGATTCCACAACTGAAGAGAGCATCCACGCCTCCTACAAGGCCAAGTACATCAACAACGACGACGGTGAACCACGGTGAGATGAGGGCGAATTTTCGTGAACGGCAGCGTAGTTTCCCAGATGGCTTTTTTTATAAGTGTATGACTATCTTTGAGAAGACGCTATGAGTTATGAAGAATTGTCATGCCACACGGCCGTCCAGGTGTACCCCTTGCCATGATGGAAACAGTCACACATTGTGAGAAATGTGACATCGAAATTCATGCAAGAGGTTTCAAGTGTTATGACACTCGAGAATGAGTTCACCTGCCTAACGTACGTCTTAGCTGGAGGACGCCCCTAAAAACTCTATGTCTCGCACAAAACCCTATCGTAAATCCACTAAACATCATAACGTACGCACTAATATCGTATGGCACTAAAACATGTGGGTCCTTATATAGGAGCCCGTATGCTTCATATAGGGATTATCGACGAGCTTTCTTGGTAGGGAACTTTTCTCAACAAAGTGTTCTTCCACCATTCTGAACTCCCTGAAAGGTATTGTACTAAGAAAATGTTCTGCAGTTTCTAGTTTGCCGATGTTTAGGCGCATATGAGTTAAAGGCCAACTGGAAGAAAATTTTAGATCGTGTAAAAAGCCTACTTTCAAATGGCGTAGGTATAGAGCGGTCTCGGCGCGTAACTTTATGATTGAAATGAAAGTTGATGCGTCAAAAAAAGCTCGCAATAAATTACGTTTTTTTCGTACGGAAACAGAAAAAAAAACGCCGTGAAAAAATGCATAACCGAAAATCGCGCAACAGAACCAGCGCGGATCGTCGGCATGGCCTCCGAGATCAGGCGATGCTCGTGTAGCGCTAAACATCTCGGAGTCGATGGGCTCGGTCGCGCGTCACATCCGCTAACTGCCAGGCGAGCGCGTCGTCTGCTTATATGCTATTTGGAAGCCTGTAATGAGAAACTTGCCCGATTACCATCTCTCCAGCTTTGCCATGATTGCATGAACAGTACATGAGCATATACGGCTCAATTACAACCAATTTCGTCAAAGTGGAATTTTGTTGCATCTGACCTTTCAAAACCTAAACCAGCCTGGCTCGTCGGCACGACCTCCGAGACCAGGCCACCGCGCCGAAAATCTCGGAGGCGCCGTCCTGCCCGGACTTGCGTCATAACTTCTAACCACTGGGGCACCCGTCGTCTGCTTGTCGCTGTTAAATGCTGGAAATCAAAGAGAAAGGATAATTTACCAGCCTTTCAGCTTTGTCGAAATCGGTGAACTAGTTTGTACTGCTCATTAATAATCAGTTTAGCACAAGTGAAATTTTTGGAATTGGTCGAGATCTCGGAGACGAGAGGTGCTGCGTAATGGGACAGCCAGTGGGAGAGAAGAGAGCTGCCGCAGGTTCTTCAATAGAAACGTTTAGCGTGTCCGGTATTCCGGCAAGTGCGGGTGGTTTGCCGGTATAGCGGGGGCGCAAACGTGAGCGGCCAGATTGGTGGCGCCAGCTGGTGGTGCAAAGCTCAACCACACAAACACAAAGCTAAATACTATATTCTGCTTAGCTGCTGGTGCAAATATTTGACAGTGGCGTAATCGTGTTCACAATTGCGCCGCTGCCAAAAATTTGCACCACCAGCGAAGCGGGATATAGTGGGTTACTGCAATTTTAGCTCTGCGTTTGTCTGGTTGAACTCTACGCTACCGGGCGGCTGCAGCGATCTAACTACGCCCCCGCAAATCCGGTAATCCGCCCAAACCGCTCCCGCTTACCGAAATAGCGGACAGGCTAAAAGTCTATAATATTACAGGCACAGAGTTCGTACATCAGAACTGTAATGTGATGCCGGATATTAACAGCGCCCAGAGCACTTGGACAATACGACCGTAGCTTACTGGTCAGAATGCTCGGCTCGATGCCGCAAGACCGTTGTTTCTATTCCAAACACCTTGTGCAAAACCGTTGATCACGTTATAGAGGTCAAATTGTGACGAGTGAACAAACATGTTCGGCCCGTTTCGTGACCTAACATTCCTGTTTGCTGTATCAGGGGGCCTGCTAGCCAATATAGCATACCGACATCAAAACAAAAAACTAAGCAAGTGACTTCCCTTACTCAAAGTGATGAAGGCAACAAATTGGGGCTGCAACGAGTCAGTGCAGATTACATGCGGTCCTGTCTTCGGTAATCAAGATAAACGCCCGCCAGCTTACTCGATGATCAAATTTTTTTTCACAAGTTTCTCTGGATTTCAGAGACGGAGAAGCGAGCATAACTGCTCAAGGCAAGATTTACGCTACGTGGAAGAGCGGTGAGTATTGAAACGTTCTCTGCGTGAAATCTATTTGTGAAACGTTTTGAAACCCACACAATCTCTGTGATTTCCGGCGCCTTTGCCTCTATTTCGGAGCCACGACAAGGAATAATGTGGTGGACGAGCACTACTTTTTGCGCGGTGCAATGTTTTCGTAATGCTTTCGTAATGTTTCCGTAATGTTGTCGTCGTGTGTGCGAGTATCTTGTTGTCACAGTGTGTGAGTTTCGTTCTAGTGCAATCACTAAGCTCTGCTGAGTTGTCCTTTTTTCTTTCTTTTCTACGCTTTCGACATTAGAAAATGTCAGCGAAAGCTTGCAGCTTCGTGTACGCTTCCACTACACAGACAGCTGTTTTGTTCTCGAGCAAGTCCCACAAGATAATTCAGGTGAGTGCCCTCAATAATTCCCACACGCCTCTCCCTCACTCTTTTTATTTCTCTCGCTGTCTAAGACATCTTCAGGTGAAGGCAGGACAAGCACGGTGTAGGATTCGTAATTGTATGCACACCTTCTAGTAGGCTCGTCAGCAGCAACGAGAAAATTAAATCTTCTTCAAGCGAAGGGGAGGGGCAGGGGGTACCACATAACTCTCATTTCCTGTGCAGCTTCGAAATAGAACACATTCTACGCGGAATCGTCATCGTCATCATGGTTGACTGGATCTAGAAAAATCAGTCTTATGCAGGCTTATCAGGCGTTGTTTGAAGTGTTAAAAGGTAAAATAGGCATGTAAGGTGCATCTATGAATTAGCTGCACATGGAAAGAAAAAAAAAGATCAGGCTTGGAATAAATTACTTATGGGCAGGTAGTGAATGATATCAGGAATCGAAATATAGGAGTGATTTGCTGTATTAGAAAATATGTTATTGAATTCAGAAAACCAGCCCAGGTGACATTAGTAGAAGATATGCATTGGCACATGCATGATCTAGACCGATATAATGGTTCCAACGGCTTCATAGTGCTGTATCTGTTTCAGGAGCGAAACCTTGTAGCATTTTAAAGAGAATAAGTGTCATGAACAGGTAGCGTGGCGATGCGGAAACAGGCAGTCGTTTATCGACTACGCCTTAGTCTTAGAAAACGGCGTACGAATGACTAGACCAAACGACGATGTATGAACAAAGAGCAGATTGCATCGGTAGCCATCACAAACGCATAACCTTAAATATTTCAGAGAGATACCAACGAAACCGGAATTCCAAGATAACCAGAGGCAGGAAATTGGATTCTAAGGACGGAAACAAAGAAGAACGGTGGAGATTTACAATAATGGCAAAAAAGATCAGAACGCAAAATTTCTGGGATGACCAAAATGCCGCGCCTTGCTATTTGAGTACCAAGCTGGTTGTGTAAGGATAAAACCATACCGGAGCAAATATTCGCAAAGGCATGAGGTATGTCTCTGCCGCAGCAAAAATCCGCTTACAACTCCGCACGTCCTAATGGAACGCTAAGGTATTCACCCACCGGCACAAAAGATTACCAGCATGTAGTCAAAAGGCTGTATTGATGCGCAAGTATAGGTTGCCTTATTAGCTCAAGCAAACCAGGTCACTGAGAGCCACCGCCCCGTTTCAAAGGTGTTGCAATAAATCATCATCATCATCATCATCACGAGTGGCGCAACGCATGGAGCACCGACGCTTTTCTGCTCCATTCTTCACTCCTTCCTCACTTCGCCTCTCTTTTTGCGCGAAGGGTCTGATCACCAGCAGTCAGTCAGTCAAGAACTTTATTGAAGTCCTGAGGACTTTCAATCCGTTGGAGATCCCACGCGGGGAACTCCTCCGGCAGAAACCGTAGGCAACTCAAGTCGGGACGGGAACGTGGTGACGCTCCGCCAGTTCTTGGGCCCTCTGGACGGCCTTGAGTTGGAGTTTGAGGTCCGGGCTTTTGAGGGCGTCTTCCCATTCGGGCTCACTGGAGAGAGGGCCCTTTGGTAACGCGGTACATTGCCATAGCATGTGCGAGAGTGAGCAATAAAGTTCTGGGCAGTCTGGGCAATTTGCCGGGATTTCTGAGTTATAGTGACTTAGTAGGCCTCGTGACGGATACGAGTCCGTTTGTAGCATTCGAAACGCGGCCGCCTGCGCGCGTTCGAGTTTGGCGTGTGGGAGCGGGAATTTGGTTCTGCCTTTCCGATAGTGGGAGGTGATCTCTTGGTAAGTGAGCAGCGGGTCATTAAACTGAATGTCCAGCCCCTCGTAGGCCGTGGGACCGTCGCGGCGGGCAAGTTCTCGCGCACGGTAACGTACTTTTTTTATACGCCCTTACATCTCCGATTCCCAATGTAATTCCTGTGGACAACGTAGCATCACATGCTTGATGTAGCCCAAGATCTTTTGTTTGAATTTTCTTTTTCCAGGTTCAAAGTACTACCTCTTCAGCAGTGTTAATGCCACGTACACCGACTACGAGCAGTGTTTGGAGAAGCTAAAGGAATACACCAGCGAGAGCTTGACGTTCCCGAACGGAGATCGCTACTGCGATCCACTTGCTGAGACGTTGGAAGAGGAGACCAAGTTCGACCACTTTTGAATACCGCCGAATAAATTCTGCATCATTCACGGACAATCTTAGACTCGCCAAATGCGCTGCGCGAACTAAAAAAAAAGTATCTGTAGTTTTGCATTGAAAAAATGCATTGTGAAAAAAATGCATTGTAAGAAAGAGAAAGCCTATTTCGCTCAACGTCTGTTATTCCCAGTCATCTCTGCATAGGAGTTCAGCTGGACGTCCAGGCCTGGTGACGAGTTCGGATGTCTGGACAGGATGACGTGGTTCACGCGAGCCACGAGCAGTTACCACAGTGTAGGGCCTACAGCTCTCGCAAGGAAGCAGTTCAGCTGCCCCTAATATGGGCAACCAGAGCGACAACCTCGAGTACCAGCAGCAGTGGCGTAAAACAAAGCCTATTGCGAGCGGAGCAAATCGTTTTCACCTGCCCATGCGGCGATTTCGGATCAGCAGATCCACCGCTGTTCGTAAGGCGCCATGCCCGCCGTGGTTCCTTAGTGGATATGGTGTTGAGTTGCCAAGCACGAGGTCACGCGATCGAATCACGGCGGCCGCATTTCGATGTGGACGAAATGCGAAAACATCAGTGTACTTAGATTCAGGTGCACCTTAAAGAACCCCAGGTGGTCGAAAGTTCCGCAGCCCCCCACTAAGGCGTGCCTCATAATCAGATGGGAGTTTTGGCGCGTAAAACCCCACAGTTCGATTCGTTCTTAAGGCACACTGCGCCCAGCGTCTCACATGAGTATGCGCCGTCCTTCCAGACCGGAGAGTCGCACGCGTTCATTGCGACGCGCGTCGTTATAGAGAGAGGTCGGCTGGAGGCATGGGCCTAACACAAGCTCGTTGCAGAGAACAAGGACACAAGAAGGTAAACCAGACAGGACACGAGCGCTCGTCCCGACTGGTTTCCCTATTTGTGTCCTCGTTTTTATGCGTCTCAAGTCAAGTATAAGATAGATACACATGTACATAGATAACCCCCGAAAAGTGCTTGAGTGAACTCAAAGAATGCTAGCCCGTTAAAATATATTTTCTGAGGGAATCTGACTGACTTCCGTTTATATTGCGGTCTATGGGCGCGAGTATACATATAGGTACATTAGAATGTCAGAGAAAATCAGTCGGGAACAACGCAATTAAGCCCTACCTTTAGAAAGCTCAATAATGTGACTGTTTGGGCGTGTTGGTAAGACACGACAAAAAAAAAAAGCTATAAGCGCACTACCAGAGAAATACGGTGAAAGAAGACGGGAGGCACGAACGCTCATGTGTTAGTCTTCCGTCATCTTTCACCGTATTTCTCTGGTAGCGCGCTTATAGTTTTCTGTCGTGTCTTTAGAAACCGGTAAGGCTTACAGTTACGTTGGCACTCGGACTGGTGAATGAGAGCCCGATTTAGAGCCCCCGCCCTCTTTAAATTGAATACGCAGGCGGCTCACAATAAGGGCTCATTACATTTTTGTCTGATTACAAGTACATGCACGGCCTGTCTGAGCCTTTAGTTTTGCCTCACTGGGCTACGTTCCATGATCGTACACGCTTGCGCGAATTTTCCTCTCGAAGCACAGATGTTCTGCTTTTTTGTGACTCATCTTTTTACCTGCTAGACATGGTGCCTTCTTTTATCTTCATTTTTTTAGTAGAACTTCGCTGCCTGTATAACAGCTGTACTTCCCGTGCCAGCCGTCTACATATACAGGCAGCGAAGACTTCGCTTGCAATGGTATAGAGCCTTCGCCTTTTTCGTGGGGATATTATTTATTTCGCACAGTTGGGACGCCGACATTTTATTGCCGGCTACCTTGCGCCGCCAACTGCAATATGAATGATAACTGACTTTTAAGTGGTGCCAACAGACAGGCAGGCTTCTGAAAGCCAGGACGAGCTCGACGCTAATGAATGAATTAGTAAACAACTTTTTTATGTCAGGATGAATTGCTCGTCTGATGGGGAGAAAGGATTGGTAGTATCACGTAATAAGGTTCGCGACAACGCCAGTAAATACAGCTGCGATAAAGCACGTCGCAGGCTGCAGATAGAAAAGTGACATGTTAGCAGGGACTTACGTCAGAAGCGGTAATGAGGAAGCAACAAGTGTGAGTCACCCCCGGGTGCTCAGATAGGCAGTAGGGTCTGGTTGACGTAAGTCGACGTCAGAGTTATTGCAGAGGTTGCGGTCGCTGCGCGAGAAAAAAACCGGCCCTTGTCGGGAGGCCAGGCTACCATGTCGCCCTTCAGAAATTTCTGTCAATCACTCGGTCATTTATTTCTACTCAACAATCCCGTCCGCTCAATGGCGAGTCATAAATTATTAAGTTGTCCTTCAGACTGAGTGGTAAATGCAGTATTGAGACAGGAGATAGGCCAGCTCGCATGAGGCTGCTTTTTTTTGTTATGGGTTGTTTCCAACTTGTCACTGGCGCCGAGTGATAATGACTGAGGGGACCTTGGGCTCTAAAGAGAAACAGCGCATTCAACGCCAGACGCATTAGGTTATGCAAACCACAAACAAATATGTTGGAACGCGATTCAAAGGGTAGTTGAAGTCGATTCATCAATTTCGACTGTCAAGTGGAATAAAGATTGTCGTCGTCGTCGTCGTCGTCGTCGCTGTTGTTGTTGTTGTTGTTGTTGTTGTTGTTGTTGTTGTTGTTGTTGTTGTTGTTGTTGTTGTTGTTGTTGTTGTTGTTGTTGTTGTTGTTGTTGTTGTTGTTGTTGTTGTTGTTGAAAATTCGAGAGGACCCATCTACGATGACTGTCGGTGGCAATGAGTTTCACACTGAATCAAATAGCGGCACACCGTATTGCCACCGTCGGAACCAGTTACGTATAAGGCGTGTACTGCAGTGGCACTCCTCCTTCGCGCGCTGTCCCCGCAAGGCCTGCGCGTGGCCTCCGAAATTCACGGCGCGCCGGTACGCGCGAACGCTTAGAAACGCATCATGCGGCAACCGGGCTCCTCTCTCGCTCTTCTCATCGGACGTGCTGCGCCATCTGGTGACGCCGCCGAGCATTTCGCGCGTGGCCTCCGAGACGAGAAGCAATGGGGCGCTAGTGCGTGAGAACGCTGAGAATTGTTCCCTCGCTCGTCGCACACCCAGTGGTACATGCGCGGTGACCCAGGTTGCCGAGAGGGTCATTGAGGAGTGACATATTCCAGTGTATTTGCGGCGCAGCCTGCTAAATAATCGGATTGTCCGCACCGGATTATCGGAATCGGATTATCCGCATTGGATAAACTTACGGGATATTTTTGGTCATTGTAGAGCGGCACATTCTTGCAGGGGTGCATGCCTGGTCACCCAAGTTGGCGTCAAAGACATTCATGGAAGAACGGCCCGCACCCAGTGGTCCGAGATGGCATCGAAGAGGTTCATTGTAGACCAGCACAGACCGACTGCCACGTACCCAGTGTTGCAAGTCGGTGTCAAAGAATTTATTCGAACCGCGGTGTCAACCAGTCCCACATCTACAGTGACCCCATGTCGTGGTGAAAGGGGTTCGTTGAAGAGCGGCGTGTAAGTACACACTGGCATACACTCAGTGACCCAAGTTGATCGGGCGGTTGGTTTCGAACCCCGTTACCTCAGCACAGCCACCCGATGCGATACCCATTCAACCATGGAGGTCACATTGATCACATTCGACCATGGAGATCACATTCGACCATGCTGATCACATTCGACCATGCAGATCACATTCGACCATGCAGATCACATTCGACAATTGCTGTAGGCATTAGGATAATGCACGCAGCTGGTGGTCGTGGTCTGCTGAAGTCGTACTCGCAACAAGAATGTCATCGATGCAGAGAGGCCACGCTGGGAGGCCGCGTTGGGAGGCCGTGCACCGCCTCTACAGTAAACCGTTGGAAAGTTTGTGCCGCGTTGCGGAGTCCAAAGGGCATCCGCACATACTCAAGCAGGCCGAACGGAGTTCTGATGGCCGTCTTAAAAATGTCTGTGGGATTCCCGGTCATTTGATGGTGCGCTTTAACGAGGCCCAGTTTACGAAAGGATGGTGCAGCCAGACAGAGTAATTGGACCCATAGCCTAAAGTGGCTAGTGGCCGGTCCAATGCACAATGGATAGCTTCAGCGGAACAAACGAGAGCACCGGAAGAATGGCTCCTCTACTTTCCGCGCCTGATCCCTTTGCACGCGACGCAGAGTTATTGATAGTGTCACGGACGAATAAAGATAGAGAAAACAAAGAACGGCAGAATGGTTAACCCACATAACAAATGCGGTTTGCTACCCTGCACTTCAAGACGCGGGAGGGGCTAGAAAGATGAGAGAAATCGCGAGAGAGATTCACAGAAGGTGTAAGAGAACTCATAGTTAGCACAAGTCATTCCTATAGCAGCGTGCGCAAAGTTGCTTGTCCCTGGGAATTAAAGCAATCTTTGAAAATTGTCCCAGCAGTCCAAGACGTCGCAGCAATCCTCTGCTGCGGTGGCTTGGTTTGAAACCCTAGGGCTTTGTTAAGAAAACTCTATATGCTGCGAAAGTCTGCAAAAGTGACACTTCCCAATAAGGTGCTTTCATCATTTACTTTCCTTACATCGGGCAATATGTGGCTTCCCACACGTCAGTTGACAATCGCGATGACGAATTTATTATTTCTTTTTCATGTACACAAACGGCGGTATTAATGTCGTTAATCAGATTATCGAGAAATCCGCCCGGTACAATAAGCGTCACAGAGGCCGCAGTCATAGAGGAGAGGTATTACGTAATCAAGGATTACAGAACGCTTACGTAAGTACCTTGTAAAATGTCTACAGAGGTTCTACATCTACCTTAATTCTACACAATAAAAGCAGGAAGATACCTATGAAGGATGGGGTCGGACAGGGAGAACTTGGCGCAAACCACTGCCCCGCTACGGGAGCTTTTGCAGAAAGAGACCGACTGGGCTTGGGGCCCTGCTCAGAACACGGCTTTTGAAACCTTGAAATCTCTTATCTGCTCAGCAAACTGCATGGCTATGCACGATCCACGCCTCCCCACGATTCTTTCGGCGGACGCCTCGTCTTACGGTCTCGGTGCCGCCCTCTTCCAGAAACAATGCAATGGCGAGCGCAGGCCGATAGCGTTTGCTTCAAGGTCACTGACGAAAACTGAGCAGCGCTATGCGCAAGTGATAAAGGAGGCACTAGTGTTAACATGGGCTGCCGAAATATTCGACTACATAAGAGGTATTGAGGTGATGCTTGAAACAGACCACAAACCTCTCGTTTCGTTCCTTGGTAAAATGCCTATTGACGTGTTGCCGCCAAGGATTCAGCGCTTCAGAATGAGGCTGATGCGGTATCACTTTGACATTCTGTACGTTCCCGGTAAAAACTTGATAACGGCGGACGCTATTTCCAGAGCACCGACGAAAGCTGATAAACTAGCCGGTTTATCTGCTTTCGATAAAAAGAAAAAAACCGTCTCGGAAATGTCGTCTTTCGTCAAAACGTGTGTGCAAGTGCTTCAAATGGGTGACAATTTTAACAGAATGCGCGATATGCAAAATACTGACGTCTTTTGTCAAGCCTTGCTTAAGTTGTCGCCAAGGCTGGCGGAAAAAGCCAACGCTTGCTTGCTACTTAGTTCCGTTCTGGCAGGAACGAGCACTGATTGCCGAATGCAATGGCATGCTGCTAAAGGGAACCAGATTGGCGGTACCTGAGTGCCTAAGAAAGGAAGTAATACAAACTACATGATGGACATCGGGACATCTCGAGAACTAGAGCTTTGGCAAACGTATTGGTCTGGTGGCCAGGTTTCGGCGAACAACTTGCGCGGCAAGTGAAAGAATGCGTTACTTGTGCGCGCTTTGTCACCCAGAGCTCGGAGCCATTCATTTCAACCCCAATGCCAAGTTTCAGGTGGGAACGAGTTGGGGTCGATTTGTGCTTCATTAACAACTGTCATTATCCTGTCGTGGTCGACTACCTGTCATGGTATCCGGAAGTAGCCCTCCTTCCCTCAACAAACACTAGTGCGGTGACAGATAGACTTAAAAGCATTTTTGCACGCCATGGCATCCCGGAGACCGTAGTAACAGACAATGGGCCACGATTTTCTTGTACAGAGTTTGATAAGTTTGCACACTATTATGGCTGTGGTCACGTCACTACTAGCTCTACTTACCCTCAGGCTAATGGCGACATTTAACGCATGGTGCAAGCAATTAAGCGCCTGATCCTTAAATCTAAGCACCCGTACCTCGCTCTGCTTGCCTACAGGGCAACTCCAGGCATTCTTGGCCTTAGTCCGGCTGAAACCCCCATGGGCCGGCGTCTTAGGACAAGAGTTCCGATGGCGCCGCGGCTGTGTGGTCCAGTGCAGCCACCGCTGTTTAATATTGCGGCCAAAGACAGTGCCAACAAGAAGCTACAAGCACGGCACTACAACAGGCGCCACAGCACCCGGGAATTGAATATACTAAATGCTGGTGATTCCGTTTGGGTAACGGACATGAAGACCAGAACAACGGTGCGAGCCACAGCCGCTACACCGCGGTCCTACATAATACGCACCCAGGATGAGAGTACGCTGCGGCGTAACCGACGAATGCTCAACCACTTGCCAGAACAGAGGAAGGCAGAAAGCAGCTACGAGTTTCCAAATGAAAGTGATTCATCCGAGTTGGTTTCTACAAACAGGGAGTCACCCGCTACCTTAACAGCTTCGTTACCTTTAGCATCAGGGGCTATGACTTCAACTTTAGTTCCTTCTGCTTCAGTGACCGTGACCAAGTCTGGTAGAGTCGTTAAGCGACCAGTTCGATACGGGATTGATGAATAAGGTTTTGTTCGTGGTAGATTACCCCTGAGGGTTCTTGCTTTTTGTTCATGTGCGGGTGTTGCCAATGCAACGCGCGAAAACCACTTTCATTTCGCAATAGGGGGGATGTGCTGGAACGTATTCCTCTGCTGCTGAAAGCACGCTCCCGCATCACGCGCCGAGTCATGGTGCCTGACGCATGTATCAAACCACGTGTCGCTGACGTCATGCTGGTTCTACTTAAACTGTTATGGAAATGAAGACGGGGCTTTTTCCGCTTGCCTGCGGGTTGGACTGCAGTCGTCTCCGGTCTTTCACCGATCACGCACTGATAGCAGCGGGTGCCGTTACAACAGTGTTGACAAGAAAATCTATTTCACCTTTGCCACGAATTCAGGTGGGAGTCCCCAAGCTGCGTAACAAAATAATGAAGAGGCCCAAGAAGAGGCGAGACATGAACTTTCCTACCTACCGCTTAGTGCGTGGGAAGAGCAAAAAAAATGCTACGTAAGAACACAATTACAAAATTTATCCGGAATGCCTTTCAGAAATTACGCGAGCACCTACTGACTGATTTTACTTTAAATCGAATGGAGGCATATATGTACTGAGGTATACGGCAAGTTTTGCAACATCTTCCACTCCGGCGTAGTAGCAGTATTGCCCCTGTAAAGCATGTTCTCCAGCACGTCAACAACGTGTGCGGTGGAAACTCCTTTCTTCTCCTCTGGATGGAATTTCCTTCTCCGTTCACGAGCGTTGTGCCATCTGCCCGACAGTGCGGAAAGCGTGCCACCGGGTTTGCATCCTTGCCGCAGTGACGCGCTATGGGCTGTTTTCTGCTGTTTTCAGTAGAAGCATGTGCTTGCTGCGGTAAAGCTAGGGAAACGATGGAGCATGTTTTATTAGAATGTGAAGACGTCTGCCCAGCGGTCGATTTAGGCACCACTGGCCTCCTTGACGCCCTTGGGTTCAGCGACAGCAGGTTAAAAGTAAACATGTCCGCAATAGAGATTAGCAAGAGGCGCTTGGAAAATTGGTGGAACAAAAGTAGGGAAACAACAAAAAAAGGAGACGTATAAAAGCAAAGTTCGAAATAGACGGTCAAAAATTTGGTTGTGGGAGTTCATAGTGGGTTTTCTTTCTTTTTTCTTGCTTAGCTTAAGTAGGACATTGGGCAGTATAACTGCAAGAGCATGGTGGCGCAACCTACCGCCCGGTTTCAGAGGGCACGCTCATAACATTCATCCATCCATCCATGCTAGACAAAAAGAGAGAAGCTCTTTATTGGAAAGCAGGGATTTTTCCTGGCTATCATGGGGCCCGTGACATGCTACTCTGCAAAGGGAGGGGAAAGGGAATTAAACTATTCCAGATTAAGTGGAATAGAAGGCAAAATAAAAACTGCTTGAAAGAATTGATACTAAGCTCCTTGCCTTAATTCTCTGTACTAGAGGCACTGCATAGGACATTTATTACTCGTAGTTTCTGTGGTGGCAGAGCAACAAAAATCCTTCAGGCTCTCTTATTAGCACAAACCACAGATCTCTATATTGGGTGTGTAGAAAAATAAAAAAATAACTGGAGCGTTCGCTGCTATAAAGGCAGGGAAAACTCCGCACGGAAGTACGCTACAATCGGGAGCGTTAGGATGTTCAATCAGTTCTTCTGGATTCTGTCATTTGTCAACGCAAATCGTAGACCATCAGGGCCAATAAGCAACCCAGAAAAAGGTAAAAAATAACAAGTTCAGTGTCGAGCGCTCACTCCGTGTCAAAGGGGATGCTGGTATCAATCATCCATCATGATTGATTACAGGCACTTCGGTTAGTAATAATGGCCTCTTCTTAAGCTTCTTAAAGGTTCTTTTCGTCTTTTAATGCGTTCGCATTCTTATGATACTTCCCGCACTTTCCGCGATCTATCTGTCTGTCTAACCGTTTTCCCGCCTACCTGGGTCACTGGGTAGTCCGTGGTCAGATGTGTAGCACATCAGGCGGTTGTGCTACGGTAACGGGGTTTGAGACCAACCAACGGATAAAGCTTTGGCCACTGAATATGTGGCAATGTGTGCATACGCGCCACTCTTGAGCTAACCTCACTCATGCCCACATGGGTCACTCTAGATGCGGGTCTGGTTGGCACCGCTGTTCGAAGAAACTCTTTGACGCCAGCTTGGGTAACCAGGTATGTGCGACCCGGTCTGTGCTGGTCTACAATGAACATATTTCATGCCAACTTGCATCACTAGGTATGCGCCGTTCTTCAATGAATGTCCTTGACGCCGACTTGGGTGGCTAGGTATGTGCGATTGGGAATGTGCCGCCCTACAATAACGAAATATATGCCTAAATTTATCCGATGCTGAATGGAAGCTAATCCACGTCACAACGGTTCCTGGAGGACAGCAACCCGACGCATTACCAGCATCCGCCACAAGTGCACTATGTGCCCCTCTTCACTTGACTCGCTAACTTGAGGTACTGTTTACGCGCCACTGAGTGTGCGGCAAGCAAAAACAAAATAAACAATCCTCATCGCTCGCAGTCACCGGCGTGCCACGTTTCTAGTCTCGAAGGCCGTGCGCGGACTTCTGGGCAGCGCCACTAGATGGAGCCGCGTGGCCAGAAAGACGCGTGAGAGAGGAGCCCGGTTGCATCGTGACGCTTATCGCACCTTTTCTCACAGTTCGCACGCCTCGGTGCGCTTTGCATTTCGGAGGCCAAGCGCAGGCTTCGCAGCGGCGGCGCTAGATGGCGCCGAGTGCTCTTAGGAAAGCGCGACAAAGGAGTCCCGCTGCAGTATACGCCTCACACTTCATACATAACTTGATTCGATGATGGCAATACGTTGTGTCGCTATATTTATTTTGTGCTAATCGTATTGCCGTATACAGTCATTAGGAGATAAGTTGCACCACCTTTTATGCGAAGCATATTACGAGAGCTCAACCCAGCTCCTCAGGCGCGGCGGTGTCGCACACCATGACGTCACGACAGAGGAGAAATGGCGCTACAACTCGCGCCGTCACTCGCGGCGTCGCGGCGGTATATAAGCAGCTGCGCTTGCCTCTGCTAGACATTTTCTAGGTGGCTTTCATCGGACGCGGTGAGCGTCGAGCAACGCAGCGTTCGGCGCGACAACGAAATTTCTAGGTGGCTTTGGCTCAACTCTTGCAAGATGGGCTGGGTGGGAATCGAATCAGGGTCTCCGGAGTGTGAGACGGAGACGCTACCACTGAGCCACGAGTACGATGCTTCAAAGCGGTACAAAAGCGCCTCTAGTGAATGCGGTGTTGCCTTAGAAACGAGCTGTTCTCGTGCGTCGCATGCTCAGGCGCACATTTCGTTGCCGCGCCGAACGCTGCGTTGCTCGATGCTCACCGCGTCCAATGCGGGGCGCGCAGTCGCTGGGCCGTAGCCCATTGTCTTACACCCCTTGGTGGGTCGACGGGAACGCTGTCGCGTTCCACTCTTGAAGGCGAAGCAGAGTAACGCATGAGTTGTTTCTTCGACTAGCTGAACCAAATATAGCCAAGCAACAGCAGTTCACCAGGCTAAACAGTGGTTCAACAACTAAAATAAAGGCTAGTATGCTTCGCATCCTGGACTTAACCTTAGCTAAGCCACAGCCATTTTATGCGAAGCATATTACGAGGGCTCAACCCAGCTCCTCAGGCGCGGCGGTGACCATGAAATCACGTGACACCGTGACGTCAGGACAGAGGAGAAGTGGCTTTGGCTCAACTCTTGCAAGACGGGCTGGGTGGGAATCGAACCAGGGTCTCCGGAGTGTGGGACGGAGACGCTACCACTGAGCCACGAGTACAACGCTTCAAAGCGGTACAAAAGCGCCTCTAGTGAATGCGGTGTTGCCTTAGAAACGCGCTGTTTCTAAGGCGTGCGTCTCTTGCTCAGGCGCACATTTCGTTGCCGCGCCGAACGCTGCTTTGCTCGACGCTCACCGCGTCCAATGCGGGACGCGTAGTCGCTGCCCTGTAGCCCATTGTCTTACACCCCTTGGCGGGTCGACGGGAACGCTGTCGCGTTCCACTCTTGAAGGCGAAGAAGTAATGCATGAGTTGTTTCTTCGTCTAGCCGAACCAAGTATAGCCAAGCAACAGCAGTTCACCAGGCTAAACAGTGGTTCAACAACTAAAATAAAGGCTAGTATGCTTCGCATCCTGGGCTTAACCTTACCTAAGCCACAGCCATTTTTTTTTCTATGTGACACAATTCAAGACGGACTTAACCCTGTTCTGAGGTGATTTGTTACTCTGATGAATTGCAGTCCAACACAGCGTCTCAAAACGCTAGGCGTAACGAGGGAAGAAAGCGAGGACCTGGCACGTCACGCACGCTCGAAACGTTTCGAGGAGCTCCTTCGACGCGATAGAAGCATGCGTGTGATCATGGCAAGATGGATAGCGCTTTGGGCTGCTGTGCCGGAAGACAGAGACCTGATGCGGCTTGCGCGAACTCTTAATAACGAAGATAAGAACGATTTTATTAAGGTGTTATTGAACATTCCCTGGAATGGTCCAGCGTACTAGCTAGGCTACAGAGACTGGGAGCCTCCAACTGCACGATGCTGTTCCTAGCTCGGTGGCCGCTTCACGGATCCGTGGTGCGACATCTCGATCAAAATCCAGGTGGGACTCTCGGTATGCACGCCTCTTCGTTATTAAATGTCCGCGCAAGCTGCCTCTGATCTTCACATTGGTCACATGTTTTTTTTTTATTATTATTATTCAAGTATAGGTGGCCTTCGCCCACTTTGGAGGTACCTAGCAAAAAATTTGAGTTGTGTTGAGCGTACCCGAGTGCGTCGCATTGTGTCCGAAATCTCAAGAGATATGAGGCGATATTAGAGTTAGCAAGGTTGTGGGGAACGCACACACATGCAGTTGTCGAGCCATCAAGTCCTAGCTACGCTGTCGCGCACTTAGAGAGTTGGTGGCGCTGATTTCTGGCCGAAGTTTTTTCTTCAGTTGCAGGGCGTTTTATTTCCATTTACCAATTTATTTTTCTGATTGTTCACAGTAGATAGCGGAGTTCTATTCCTTTAGCGGGATTACTCCACGAGGTCGACAATAGTTGTACGAAATATCAAAATTCATAATTAACGAATTAATAAGAACTATGGTTTAACCCTCTTTCGTAGGAACCCTCTTTCATGTGTGTGTGTGTGTGTGTGTGTGTGTGTGTGTGTGCGCGTGTGTGTGTGTGTGTGTGTGCGTGTGTGTGTGTGTGTGCGCGTGTGTGTGTGTGCGTGTGCGTGCGTGTGTGCGTGCGTGCGTGTGTGTGTGTGTGTGTGTGTGTGTGTGTGTGTGTGTGTGTGTGCGTGCGCGCGCGCGTGCGTGTCATTTCCTTCTTTTTCTGTCGCTGGAGCAACTTGCCTGGACAATGCGCAGCTCTATGGTGTTGCTGCAAGAAATGCGGCTGTTTATTCTTTTTTTCCTATTTCCCCGTTCTTCCTTTTCCACAGACAGGTGGAAAATAGCTGCTTTTTTTTCTATACTGCGCATGGCATTTGCTTGCGGCGGCAACAGCTGCTTCCGGGAGGGGGGGGGGGGGGGGGGCTGCGCGCTTATTCTGCAAGCTCGCGGGAGAAGCGGGGGAGAGAACGCAAGCTTACGGCATCGCCCTTCTCTCCTCCGCTTTTTGTTTTATATGCGCGCGCATCATTTTGCCGTAGCTGGAATAGGTACAACTTGCACCCGACTATCAAACGTCGCCACCTGGAAATAGGAAAAAAAAGTCTCCCACTTAAACGCTGTGGCAACAGTTTAACACGCTTGCGAAATACGCGAATGCGCGAGTAAGATCATTTTTAGTCACAATACGTCTGTTGCTAGAGAACAGCGTTACTCTCTTAAGTTATGAAAATACTACGCTAAAAGGAAGATAAGATAGTAAAAATAAAAGAAGGAAGGAAGATAATTACAATAATGTTCTGTGGTGTTACGTGCCAAGACCACAATATAATAGAGAGCTTTAGGTTAGAGGACGCAAGTGGCTTGCGTCCTCTAACCGCTCACGCTCACCCCCACGTCCTGGTCTGCGCATGCGCAGACCATGACGTAGGGGTCAGCGCATGCGCTGTACCGTGGCCCCTAGTTCTTGCGTACGCAAGCCGCTTGCGTCCCCTCATCTAAAACTCTCTAATTATGAGGCACGCCGCAGTGGGGGAGACTCTGCTTCAGTTTTGACCAGCTCGGGTTCTTTAACGAGCACTCGTTGCACGACAAACGTGTGCTTTTGCCATTTCGTACCCCTGCGAAATGCGGCCGGCACGGCCGGGATTCGCTGCCGCAACCTCGGGCTTAGCAGCACAACACCAAATCCACTACGCAACCACGGCGAGTATATATATAGTACAGAATGACGAGTGAGAGGCGCATCAAATACATTACGAAAATTCGCCACAACTGCACGATTAGTACCAAGCTTACTTCATCCACTCCACGAATACATTCTGATTTACAGTTCCTCTTACAAGGTTGGTTCCAGATCGCCTAGCAAAGTGCGGAGCAAGCTGAGCAGGGCAATTGTGATACCGTGGATGTGGAGGCAGTGGCCTTACTAAACGTGCTGTAAGGCGCTTCACTGAGCTTTAAAACAAGTGACATCTTAAGCTGTAATATTTGAAAGAAGCTTCATATTCATAGAAAAGGCAGTGCCGGACTGTACTTACATTTTAGTGGTCGACCATTCGAAATCACTTTCTCCATAAATATTTTCGTCTGTTTCCATCCTTCGCACTCTTTGAAAAATGTTACGAAGCTTATCTAAGGCTTCGATGCTACCATCCGTACGCTGTAGTTGTTTCGCCGCTTCACTGAGTTTCCTGCTACTTTTCTTATGAGAGGTGCGTTTACAATGCTGCCTTTATTATCGTAGACATTCCATACTAATTCTTTGTAGCCCTGTTTGTCTTATTTGATATTGCCCGCGGGTAAAATAAACTAACTTGCTTTAGCTGGTTTTCCTTTCGCATCTTTCCAACTCAATCAAAAGCGTCTGCTTTGCTGTGACGGTTCAGTCATAATATCATGATCACTTGCTGATTCTGTTGCGACGGAAATGGCATAATTCCTCTTGAACGTTCTGTAAGGAATATCGTCCCATTCGACATGGAGGCTTGGGATCAAAGTGATGAACCACGAGCCTGATTAATTTAGTGAAGACGATCTGTGATGGTGTCAGCAGGTGAATAAGTATCTCTCACAGTCTCGGACATTTTGAAGAAATGGCACCGCACGGCGCGTTTCTTGGAAGGCCCTGTGGTGTCATTTTCTTCAAAAAAAAAAAAGAGAGAAACTACCGGCCTTCCTCCGAATAATTGCCGTTGGACATGATAGACACCTAAACGTTCTACGTAATCAGAGGTCTGCAACACTTCACACTAAAAACATGCTGCTAGCATTCTGCGCCCTACTGAAACGTTCACATAGCAGCCACCCAAAACCGAAAACAAGAACGCGAAGCTAGGACCCCCCTTAACGACGCCTCAGGAGCATTTTCTCGTGATCGGGATCAGGCGCCTACACGTTGCGCTTTGTTCCGTGATTCGTGGGCTTGGCTGCAAGTGTTTCCCTATGGAATTGGAAATTCGAACAATACGTTACTCAACTAAGCTTCAGCCCGTTTTCCCGCAGAAGCTCTTCGGGAAGCAGTGGCGGTGGCTGTGTGCTTTGCTAAAGAGTGCTGGTAGTGTACATAAGTACAATAGCAAGGAAATACAAACTTCGAAACAAATTTCCGTTGCATTTAAATTTAAGCAACATAAGTGCGAAAGCGTGGGCCGGTTGTTGAAATACAAGATTGTGGATAGCCCTGGATGATTTCTACCTGACGCCCTCTTACGCCTCCCATGTGTCGACGCGCACTAAATTAAAGTCAGCCGGCTGTTGTTGTAGTCCTCATCATTCAAGTGAAGCCGCCAAGACCAGAAATCCTACTTGCGACCTCTTGCTCAGCTGCAAGCGAATGCGTAGTTCCTTACAACCGTGGAGCTGAGAACAAGTTGTTCCAGCAACTTCTTTAGAAAAGCACATTTATATCTATATTATTGCGCCACTGCTTCGCGTAGTTGATGACAACTGTTAGAGCATGGAAAAGCCAAACCGAAACATTCATGCTTGCAATGTTTTCTTTATTTTCAGCACAGGATATCGCATGTTTCCTGGATCTTTTCCTAGCAATAGTGAATACGCTGTGTAGCATCGCTGGAAAACGTGCTACGCCTGGCTACAGCTTAAATAGCAAGCCTAGTTCACCAAACTGGGGACTTCCGACATTAATCATTATTGCTCATGCTAGGAGGTCCCGTTATGAAAGCTTTCTTGGTAGGAAAGCTCACTATGGAATGAATGTTGTGAGTGGTAACTGCCTGCTCTATATGGGGCCTTCGACTTGCGGCCTTGTTCATTGAGCTCTCTTCTTTGCTGGTGTCTCCATCCAATGGGATCTTGCAAGTCTACCAATTTAATTAACTCCTGATGTTGAGGGTTTCCATGTGGTCCATCTCCAGATTCCAGCGCATTGCCTAAAAATCAGCATCGAAAAATAAGAAAACAGAACGTCTGTACATCCCCATCCAAACTCAGCAGAAGCAACAAAACCAGTTACATGTCAGTCCTGTTAGCTGAGCCGGGTGTTCACTCAGTGAGTTTTTTTTTTCTTTTTTTTTGCAATGCTTCCGAGTATTTGTCATTTTTTCATCGTATATTCGAGACTGTTCTCGGGTTTACTCAAACATGCTCTAGCAAGAATTATATTCCGGTTTGCATGGCTGACCCTGAAAGCGGGGAAGTGTTCTTATATTCAAACTATGAATATCATTGCGGCGCGTCGTTGTGAACTTTTACGTAATTTAGTTGTAAGCGTAAGCCAAGCAAAGCTGAATTTACAGCTCCATAAAATGTCACGTCTCAATGTATAGGTCATCATTCAGCATAGCCCTGTTTATGTTATGTGCGTTAAGCTGCATCTATTGTTAAATTCTGTATTGGGACGAAAAATCGTGAAATCTATCATCTGCGACTCTATGATCGATTACTGATCCTTATATATTTTGTTTTACAATTTCAATATCTTATTTCATCCCTTTTTCAAAAAATGATATGCACACCACTCCCTGTTTCCAGTCGTGTTTTCTAAGTCGTAAAATACATTATATTTGAGTTCAAAGTTTATATTCAGTAACGTTTGCATATAAATCATTTATGTTAGAGATCCCACTTGAGCAGTGTTCTTAATAGGGCTTTATTGAGTCGCCTCTGTACAAGAAACTATACTTGGTCCAAATATGAGCACATAAGAGCAATAGCACGTCTCGCTGCCATTGGATTAAATTTACGAAGTAGCTGCCAACATATGTAGATCAAACGAACAACTTACCTGACACCAGCAGGCCATAGAAGGCCAACGCAAAGACTAGATGCAAAGGTCTCATGGTACGTTCAGTTGAACCTGCAAGAAAGGTTCGCGATTAACGTACTGAGTATATTTTTCCGTGTTTTACAAATAAACTTCTGTGAGGATGAAAACAGCATTGCATAAGCAATCAAAAGAACGCACTTCAACAGAGGGAAGTACACCCACAGCTGTTCCTTCACGCTGCTTTATGATTCGAAAAAGAGACAGAATCAACCCGCGCGCGTGAACAATTCCGTGCAAACATTCTCCTAGTCTACATAAGGAGGAGGAGCAAGCAGAAATGGACGGAAAGACAGTGAGACTAGCCAGTTCTCAGACCGGCTACCCTGTGTCTACGTAAGAATAATCACATTGTGCACAGGGGGGGAAATGAGCAGTACTAAATGGTTTCAATGCAAGACAAAGATATAGGCCGATAAAACATAAAGAAAACATAAAAACGGATCAAAGATAAGCAGCTGAAGATTAGTAAGAAATGGTAATCAACTACTTCTTCAGTTCTGACATTTATTTTGTCAGTACTTCAGTATTCATTAACGATGCAACTCAACATGCATATTTTGGCAAAAAAAAGGATAACCAGCTGATATGCAATGGAGCCTTGCTATTGAGGCTTTTTATGTCTACAATTTACAAATAAATTCTGACATTTCTCGACCAAGATTTTCTTATCCAAGTTAGTTTAAGGGAAGTTGGCAAGAGCTGAGAACTTTACTAATATAAATGATGAACACGTTGATGAACGCGAATAAGGGCCTTGTAGGCCTATCGCCTTAGAGTGCCTATTCAACAGAGGCACATAGCCTCAACTAGAAGTTCTATCTGCCAATCGGCCTAGACTTGGCTATGAAGCAAACGTGGCATTCGATATAGCCTAATATATTTTATAATGGAGCAGGCACCAGAAACCATACTCACCCTAATGGAGGATTCAGCGGAGGGGCATGCTTCGTCGTGAAATCGAAGCCTTTTATACACCGCGGCGAGTATCCCGCAAGGCAAAATTCGAGAGAAAAAAAAACATTAAATAAATACCTGAGCCAATTGAACGCAGCCCCGCCAACTGTCCCGAGCCAATAGCAGACAGGCTAGAGTAACGACGAGTTGCGATAGGTGAATTCGAGGTAAAATGAGCATCAGCACAGCTGCAACCAATGGGCGGCAGCCCTCGGTGACGGCACAGGTGGTGCACCGTTTCGCCAGCACTTCCTCAGCGAAAAGCGGCATGTGGTGACTAGCAAAAATAAAAATAACATATGCGTTCAAGCACGACTGTTTAAGGCATGTCGTAATCTCTACGGCGCACCACTCCTGTGCTGAAAAAAAGCGTGTTCTGATCAATAGATGTTACTTAGCGCATATATCTGGTCCACACATGCTTCTTCGACGCAAACATCAGAATGCCCTAAATTTGCGTACCGGCGCTTTAGTTTCCTCACGTTATAATGAATTTTCTACGCTCCTAAACGATTTTTTGTTGGCGGATATGTTGCGACTGCCACCTTTACCGCTACATAATGGCTGTGTGCGTTACAAGAGACTGGACTTGCATGTGTGACAATGTTTCCTAGAGGCACTCCCACAAGAAGCATTCCGTCGCATGAGAACATAGCTTGTCACACAATAACCACTAGAATAAATAAATAAAGAAACATCTCGGTAGCGAAAAGAATCAGGTGAACCAAGGTCTTCCACTTCTGGCCACATTTTTTAGATTCAAAGACGAGATTATGTGCAGCCACGCATTGAATTAGCACGGGGTATAATAGGGTTTTATTATTTATGAAAGCTGATAACTGTTTCTACTGTCCAACTGTCCAAAATATGGAGGCGTTTTTGTGGGCGTTTCCGAATAGTAAGATATCCGTAATAGTAAGTAAGTAAGTAAGTTTATTTTCCAGCTTCAACGAGGGTTTTCTGGCAAAAAGCTGCATGAGCTTTTTGCCAGAAAACCCAACCCAACTTATGCCGTGTGCCCAACCCCACTAATGCCGTGTGGAGGCAGTTATGTGTAAAGAATACAGGGTTGATGTTATGTTTCAGTGGACGCGACGGCGCAACAATGATTGACATAAAAATTGTCATTGCCTGACTTGAGCTTGTTTGTCGCGCTAGGAGGAGGGAAGAGAAAAGTAGAAGGCAGGGAGGTTAACCAGAATAACGTCCGGTTGGCTACCCTACACTGGGGGATGGGAAAGGGGAAAACAAAGATCACAGAGAAAGAGAAGAGGGAAGGAAAGAAGGAAATTGCGGCGAGTTCGCTGACACGTGTGGTCTTACAGAAATTGCATTAAAAGTCACAGATGGTCGCAAAAACCCGTCGTCCTAAAGAAATACAAAAGCGCCTTCACCGCTTCATGGGCCGACGGGCGATGGGGGCGGTGTTCCAGCAGCACTTGCACAGAAAGTTGCCGATTGTCCAGTTTTTGGAAAGCTTTGACAAGTTCTTGTCTCTCTGGGGCATATCTTGGACAGTGGCACAGCAGGTGGTCGATGTTTTCTTCGGTGCCACAGACCTCGCATGCTGCTCTGTCAGTCATTCCAATTAATGTAGAGTAGGCCTTTGTGAAAGCCACTCCTAAACAATGGCGGCAGAGAAGCGCCGCTTCACGTCGAGGAAGTCCGAGTGGAGGTCGGTGTTGCAGGGAGGGGTTTAGTCGATGCAGTCGCGTAAGTCGTAAGTTTGGCGAGTTCCACTCGGTCACTGTCAAAATCGGTCAAAATTTCCGGAGTCCTCCACTACGGCGTGCCTCATAATCAGAAAGTGGTTTTGGCACGTAAAACCTCATAATTTAATTTTAATTAAAAATACATATAAAAGTAACGTGGGGGGATGTGTGCCTTTTCTTCATAAAATTTTACGCTAGCAAGCGTGGGCTTCGTTTTATTCCTTTTTAGAATATTGACACGTATGCTTGTTTATCTTTTTCAGGTGACCATTTTTCACCGCCTACCATGTTATCGCTCCGCACGGGACGCGTCCTCGTGTATCGGAAATTTGTCGAATGTTATCGATGGCTCTATCTGTTGCTTGTTATCACCGAAGCTTGTGTAATCTTCCTGCATGTGCGACGCGAATTGTGTCGAACTTTCTGGAAGACACGCGGTCATCAGCGACTAGTCGGAAACCTTCGATGACTCATGTATAAAAGCCGGCGCGCTTTGACCGGTCGATCAGTATTTTCGACAATCGCCGACTGTTTTCGCCGCTGTCGTTGTGCTTTGAGTATAACTTGTTTTTGTGGGCGCAGGTTCGCCCATTAAAAACTTAATTCCGTCATTCACATTTTACTACTGTGTACTTTACTGTCACTACTACGTGACATTTGATGGAGGTTCTGGGTAGGTCCGCCTATGAACGGTAATTCTTGCCGGGCAGATTCCAGTCGGCGTTATCAGATGTCCACCGTCTGTCCGGATTTGAGGGCCTTCCCATGCAGTCTTAACTTTCTTCAACTGGGCGGCGATGGGTCCACTCATGTCCGAGTAGTCGGCTCCTGTGTCCACTAAGGCGGTGATTGCATGGCCGCCGAGAAGAACGTCGAGGTCGGTGGTTCTTTGTCTTTAGGCTTCGTCGGGAAGGCGACGTCTGGTTTACATTTCGTCGAGATTGTCTTTCTGGCGTCTTCGTCGGCGGCGGCGGTGGAGGATCTGCGCGACACTATGAAGAGCAATGCAATATGCGCTATGGATTGATGAGTCTCCCCAAAGAATGAATGGCGCATCCGGCCTTGTGAGAACTGCAGTTCCAAATGAAAAAGTGTGTTTTATTGACCGCGCAGAATGTCATATACTTATATTTCCACTCACGAGCGCCAACCATTTATTAAACAACTTGAAGATTCGCAAGCTTGAGAAATCATTCATGGTTGCTATATAACGGAATAACGCTATTGGCAGAGAATTTCATAATGCAGCCGTTACTCATGGTCTCATGTACGAGTCGCATGCGTCGAATGTTTGATATTTATGCTTTTCTTTAGGTAAGCGTTCTGGTGCATATTTTTTTATGAACATTCACTTTTGTCTTTTTATTCCTAAAAAATTGCATTGCATAAAAATTTAAATTATGGGGGTTTTACGTGCCAAACGCACTTCCTGATTATGAGGCACGCTGTAGTGGAGGACTCCGGAAATTTCGACCACCTGGGGTTCTTTAACGTGCACCAAAATCTAAGCACACATGTGTTTTCGCATTTCGCCCTATCGAAAGGATTTATTCCTAACATGGCTCTATGACGAGGCTTTACTCATTCCTTACAAGTGTTCTGGAACAATCTACTGAAGCCCACGACACAGCTGTCATGAAACATTCCGCTTCCCCGTGGCAGCACGTCCACCCCAGCAACTGCCTTCTTTTTTTTTTATTCTTCTTCTTTTGTGGCATACGTATAGTCGTGCAGTGCGGCATAAGTATGGCCATGCTAACTAAACCATAGCGCAGCCCCTATCATTCCAGAGCCGCTTCACTAACAGGTGAACTTTTATCCGCTTTGCGTTTTCATGCACAATGCGCGGATCTATGGTCTTGCTGCAAGAAATGCGGCTGTTTATTATTTTTTTCCCATTTCCCCGTTCTTCCTTTTCCACAGACAGGTGGAAAATAGCTGCTTTTTTGTCTATACTGCGCATGGAATTTGCTTGCTGCGCTAGCAGCTGCTTCCGGGCGGGGGGGCGGGGGGGCGGGGGGGGGGGGCAGCGTGCTTATTCTGCAAGCGCGCGGGAGAAGCGGGGGAGAGAACGCAAGCTTACGGCATCGCCCTCTCCTCCGCTTTTTGTTTTTTATGCGCGCGCATCATTTTGCCGTAGCTGGAATAGATACAACTTGCGCCCGACTATCAAACGCCGCCACCTGGAAATAGGAAAAAAAAGTCTCCCACTTGAACGCTGTGGCAACAGTTTAACAGGCTTGCGAAATACGCGAATGCGCGGGTAAGATCATTTTAGTCCGCAATACGTCTGTTGCTAGAGAACAGCGTTGCTCTCTCAAGTTAGGAAAATACTACGCTAAAAGGAAGATAAGATAGTAAAAATAAAAGAAGGAAGGAAGATAATTAAAATAATGTTCTGGGGTGTTACGTGCCAAGACCACAATATAATAGAGAGCTTTAGGTTAACGGACGCAGGTGGCTTGCGTACGTAAGAACTATGGGGGACGGTACTGCGCATGTGCAGACCAGGACGTAGGGGTCAGCGCATGCGCAGTACCGTGGCCCCTAGTTCTTGCGTACGCAAGCCGCTTGCGTCCCCTCATCTAAAACTCTCTAATTACGAGGCACGCCACAGGGGGGGACCTTGCATCACTTTTGACCAGCTCGGGCTCTTTAATGAGCACTCGTTGCACGACAAACGTGTGCGTTTGCCATTTCGTACCCCTGCGATATGCGGCCGCCACGGCCGGGATTCGCTTTCGCAACCTCGGGCTTAGCAGCACAACACCAAATCCACTACGCCACCATGGCGAGTATATATATATATATATATATATATATATATATATATATATATATATATATATATATATATATATATATATATATATGTGTGTGTGTGTGTGTGTGTGTGTGTGTGTGTGTGTGTGTGTGTGTGTGTGTGTGTGTGTGTGTGTGTGTGTGTGTGTGTGTGTGTGTGTGTGTGTGTGTGTGTGGAATTCTCGCGTTGATCCCGGAAGCCCGCTTTTCATTGTTTTAGTGAAATTTAGGCATTTGTTTAACACTCTGTTAGATCTTTGTTTCCTCTTTTAACTTTGGGAAAGATTTTTATTCTCTTCCTTTACCTTAAAAGCCATTCATGGATATTACATAGGGGGGGGGGGGGGGGGGTGACAATACATAATCAGACAGAACATAAAATAATATTCTCAGGTTGGAAGAAGTGCGAATACAATATCAGTGCGAAGACAAGATAGAAACCACTTAATCAATGGCGAACGCATTAAAAAAAATAAACAAACAAAAACAGAATAAACAAAAAACCTTTAGCAACAAAAGTAGCGCACTCGAAGGTGTGAAACGGGTAAGTGTCGGCTATAAACAGCTCATATAAGAAAGAAGGCACAGAGAAGAAATCGTTATACCATAGGACAATTCAACACACAGAGCACCGTGTTTAAACATATGGCATCAAAAGAAAAACACGCACGCGCATGAAAAAGAAGGAAATCAAGCCAACAAAGACCATATTCTCCTTTGTGATTGCTTAGGGAAAAGAATGTATATGTTTAATAGTTCAACAAATTTGTCGACACTTGTTGTCTCTGCCACACCCTTTAAAAAAGGGAGCGACAAAAGAGGAACTAGCCGCTTTCCTCCTTCAGGCCTGTGAGTTCCTCCTTCACGCGCACCTCACATGTCGCGCCCTCTTGCGGCAATCAAATGGGGAGGAACGTTTCTCCCTTGCGCGTGTATCCTGCGTCACCACCACCAGTGTGACCCGAACATCGGCTGCAAGAACTTCTTTTCGACGTAAAGTAATGCTAAGTAGCAAAACCTGAGGTCTAAACTAGGCGTTGTAGGACGTACGTGTGGCTCTTGTGAACACACTTCAGTTTTAATTTTGCATTGATAAGACATGAAAACAGGACAGTGGTCACTAACGTCAGAGCTAACCGTTCCTGTCTAGAATGCGTTGGTTTCAATACTTCTAATTAAAAGATCGAGACATGAAAAAGGTAACAGGATGCGCCTTGGCATGCTATGTTCATGAACCAACCAGAGCAAATTATATTCGTCAGCTTTTCCAGCTCTTCCTTTAGAAGTCTGTTTTTTTACTGCGCGACTTTCCTAATCTGCCAATCTTCTGAAGCGCCAAAGAACGAAAGAAAAATATCACCGCTCGTGGTGGTGGTGCTTGGCAAGCAACAGGTCTAGCCTATCGCGAAGTGCCCGTAGACTGAAGCCATCCTGCGCCAAGCTATCACCGGCCTGGTAATTGTTGACCATGAACGCGTTCGCTAAGACAGCTTCGCGTAGCAAAGCAATGTCATCGACCTGGCATAATCGCGTTCTTGAAGTTCCTTCCGTCTTTGGCACCGACATTTTTAAAATGGTCTTCCACCTTTGGCTACGGCACTATTTGCCCACATCTGACCCGAAGCTTGGCTTCGCTGCAAAATTTGGCAGTCTATTTTCCCCTAGCGCAGTCCCTTTCCTTTAAGGCTTGTCAACGTAATATTGGACAACGAAACTCAAAAATAGCCGTCTTTCGTCGACACATTTTTGTCACTTACGTATGATGAGCCAAAGCGATATGCTAAATCACCAATCATAGCTTACGAACTTTACCAGTTAGTAGGAAGTGAGTCGAAGTTGGCATAAGGCGCGAGCTGTCGCTTCAGCGGGTCCACCACGATCACTGAAGCAACGCTTTAGGGGCAGGTTTAGAAGTAGTGTGGCAACGCAAACCCCGTACGCCTTTTGCGTTTGGCGCATGCGCAATCCGATAATGCTATTTATTTAGGACCCCGAAGCGTTCGGGACCTTTACTCTAAACATCTCTAATCTGTTCCCTAGTTCTTCCACATGTATATAGCAATGAAATCGGCCTGTGAGACGAAACAATAAACGCAGTCCTCATTTTTGCCACCCGAATAATATTTTATAACTTCAAGTTACATGGAACTCCTCCTCAAAAAAATTACTTCGCAAAGACAATGCTTAGGAAACTTTGTGCGCCATTCGGCGTATCGGCTACGAAAAGTGTCTGATGTGTTTCACCTGCCTGGCGATTTTCTTCTCAAGGTAAAGAAATGACGATGCATTCTTGGATATGTCAATTTCATCTATAGGAGAAGTCCCTCGAAAGGCATTAAAATGCTGTGTATTACCATCATCCTTAGTGAGCACAAAGCAAAAAAGTTCCAGTAATGCCTTTCCGATCAAGAATTTCTCAGATATGATATTGTCGCCAATGTGGATATTCCCCAAGGTTTTATTCAAAAGGTCCGAATCGTCCAAGAATATTGCCCGGGGCCAAAGAAAAAAGTTTTTCATTGTAACTTTATTGCAGTGTCGCTCTAAAACATACGTATGCCATGTAGAATTGCGAGCAATCCAACCGTAGACGGCAGCCGCAAAACATTTTACTTGTCACATGCGCTAAAGGTGCTCCAGTCAAACCCTGTGATTTATATTGAGTATGCTACCGTTTTTCTTTTACCACGCCGCCCGTTGCATAATCAAAAGCGGAAATTGGTTCAGTTATCACTCGACCTTGAACCACTCCAAGTAGACGGCAGACTCGCGCAGATTGAACGGTGCACGTAGCCACTTTTAAAGGCGGCCGCCAAGTATCCTCTTCAAGGTGAACGTGAAACGATGCACCAGAATGACGAGTGAGAGGCGCACCGAATACATTACGAAAATTCGCCACAACTGCACGATTAGTGCCAGGCCTACTTCATCCGGTCCATAAATACATTCTGGTTTACAGTTCCTCTTACAACGTCGGTTCCAGATCGCCTAGCAAAGTGCGAAGTGAGCTGAGCAGGGCAATTATGAAGCCATGGATGTGGAGGCAGTGGCCTTACTAAACGCGCTGTAAGGCACTGCACTGAGCTTTAAAACAAGTGACATTTTAAGCTGTAGTATTTGAAAGAAGCTTTATATTCATAGAAAAGGCAGCGCCAGAAACTACTTGCATTTTAGTGGTTGACCATTCGAAATCGCTTTCTCCATAAATCTTCATCTGTTCCCATCCTGCGCTCTGTTTGAAAAACGTTACGAAGCTTATCTAAGGCTTCGACGCTATCGTCCGTACGCTGCAGCTGTTTCCCCGCTTCACTGAGTTTCCTGCTACTTTTCTTATGAGAGATGCGTTTACAATGCTGCCTTTATTATCGTAGACATTCCATACTAATATTTTGTAGCCCTGTTTGTCTTATTTGATAATGCCCATGGGTCAAATAAACTAACTTGCTTTAGCTAGTTTTCCTTTCGCATCTTTCCAAATCAGTCAAAAGCGTCTGCTTTGCTGTGACGGTTCAGTCATAATATCATGATCACTTGCTGATTCTGTTGCGACGGAAATGGCATAATTCCTCTTGAACGTTCTGTAAGCAATAGCGTCCCATTCGACATGGAGGCTTGGGATCAAAGTGATGAACCACGAGCCTGATTAATTTAGTGAAGACGATCTGTGATGGTGTCAGCGGGTGAATAAGTATCTCTCACAGTCTCGGACATTTTGAAGAAATGGCACCGCACGGCGCGTTTCTTGGAAGGCCCTATGGTGTCATTTTCTTCAAAAAAAAAAGAGAGAAACTACCGGCCTTCCTCCGAATAATTGCCGTTGGACATGATGGACACCTAAACGTTCTACGTAATCAGAGGTCTGCTACATTTCACACAGAAAAACATGCCGTTAGCATTCTGCGCCCTACTGAAACGTTCACATAGCAACCACCCAAAACCGAAAACAAGAACGCGAAGCTAGGAACCCCCTTAACGACGCCTCAGGAGCATTTTCTCGCGAACGGGATCAGGCACCTACACGTTGCGGTATGTTCCGTGATTCGTGGGCTTGGCTGCAAGTGTTTCCCTTTGGAATTGGAAATTCGAACAATACGTTACTCAACTAAGGTTCAGCCCGTTGTCCCGCAGAGGCTCTTCGGGAAGCAGTGGCGGTGGCTGTGTGCTTTGCTAAAGAGTGCTGGTAGTGTACATAAGTACAATAGCAAGGAAATATAAACTTCGAAACAAGTTTCCGTTGCACTTAAATTTAAGCAACATAAGTCTGAAAGCGTGGGCCGGTTGTCGAAATACAAGATTGTGGACAGCCCTAGATTATTTCTACCTGAGGCCCTTTTACGCCTCCCATGTGTCAACGCGCACTAAATTTAAGTCAGCCGGCTGTTGTTTTAGTCCTCATCATTCAAGTGAAGCCACCGAGACCAGGAATCCTACTTGCGACCTCTTGCTCAGCTGCAAGCGAATGCGTAGTTCCTTACAACCGTGGAGCTGAGAAGAAGTTGTTCCAGCAACATCTTTAGAAAAACACATTTAGATCTATATTATTGCGCCACTGCTTCGCGTAGTTGGTGACAACTGTTAGAGCATGGAAAAGCCAAACCGAAACATTCATGCTTGCAATGTTTTCTTTGTTTTCAGCACAGGATATCGCATGTTTCCTGGATCTTTTCCTAGGAATAGTGAATACGCTGTGTAGCATCGCTGGAAAACGTGCTACACCTGGCTACAGCTTAAATAGCAAGCCTAGTTCACCAAACTGGGGACTTCCGACATTAATCATTATTGCTCATGCTAGGAGGTCCGGTTACGAAAGCTTTCTTGGTAGGAAAGCTCACTATGGAATGAATGTTGTGAGTGGTAACTGCCTGCTCTATATGGGACCTTCGACTTGCGGCCTTGTTCATTGAGCTCTCTTCTTTGCTGGTGTCTCCATCCAATGGGATCTTGCAAGTCTACCAATTTAATTAACTCCTGATCTTGAGGGTTTCCATGTGGTCCATCTCCAGATTCCAGCGCATTGCCTAAAAATCAGCATCGAAAAATAAGAAAACAGAACGTCTGTACATCCCCATCCAAACTCAGCAGAAGCAACAAAACCAGTTACATGTCAGTCCTGTTAGCTGGGCCGGGTGTTCACTCAGTGAGTTTTTTTTCTTTTTTTTGCAATGCTTCCGAGTATTTGTCATTTTTTCATCGTATATTCGAGACTGTTCTCGGGTTTACTCAAACATGCTCTAGGAAGAATTATATTCCGGTTTGCATGGCTGACCCTGAAAGCGGGGAAGTGTTCTTATATTCAAACTATGAATATCTTTGCGGCGCGTCGTTGTGAACTTTTACGTAATTTAGTTGTAAGCGTAAGCCAAGCAAAGCTGAATTTACAGCTCCATAAAATGTCACGTCTCAATGTATAGGTCATCATTCAGCATAGCCCTGTTTATGTTATGTGCGTTAAGCTGCATCTATTGTTAAATTCTGTATTGGGACGAAAAATCGTGAAATCTATCATCTGCGACTCTATGATCGATTACTGATCCTTATATATTTTGTTTTACAATTTCAATATCTTATTTCATCCCTTTTTCAAAAAATGATATGCACACCACTCCCTGTTTACAGTCGTGTTTTCTAAGTCGTAAAATACATTATATTTGAGTTCAAAGTTTATATTCAGTAACGTTTGCATATAAATCATTTATGTTAGAGATCCCACTTGAGCAGTGTTCTTAATAGGGCTTTATTAAGTCGCCTCTGTACAAGAAACTATACTTGGTCCAAATATGAGCACATAAGAGCAATAGCACGTCTCGCTGCCATTGGATTAAATTTACGAAGTAGCTGCCAACATATGTAGATCAAACGAACAACTTACCTGACACCAGCAGGCCATAGAAGGCCAACGCAAAGACTAGATGCAAAGGTCTCATGGTACGTTCAGTTGAACCTGCAAGAAAGGTTCGCGATTAACGTACTGAGTATATTTTTCCGTGTTTTACAAAGAAACTTCTGTGAGGATGAAAACGGCATTGCATAAGCAATCAAAAGAACGCACTTCAACAGAGGGAAGTACACCCACAGCTGTTCCTTCACGCTGCTTTATGATTCGCAAAAGAGACAGAATCAACCCGCGCGCGTGAACAATTCCGTGCAAACATTCTCCTAGTCTACACAAGGAGGAGGAGCAAGCAGAAATAGACGGAAAGACAGTGAGACTAGCCAGTTCTCAGACCGGCTACCCTGTGTCTACGTAAGAATAATCACATTGTGCACATGGGGGGAAATGAGCAGTACTAAATGGTTTCAATGCAAGACAAAGATATAGGCCGATAATAGGAAGAAAACATAAAAACGGATCAAAGATAAGCAGCTGAAGATTAGTGAGAAATGGTAATCAACTGCTTCTTCAGTTCTGACATTTCTTTTGTCAGTACTTCAGTATTCATTAACAATGCAACTCAACATGCATATTTTGGCAAAAAAAGGATAACCAGCTGATATGCAATGGAGCCTTGCTATTGAGGCTTTTTATGTCTACAATTTACAAATAATTTCCGACATTTCTCGACCAAGATTTTCTTATCCAGTTTAATTTAAGGGAAGTTGGCAAGAGCTGAGAACTTTACTGGTATGAGTGATGAACACGTTGGTGAACGCGAATAAGGACCTTGTAGGCCTATCGCCTTAGAGTGCCTATTCTACAGAGGCACATAGCCTCAACTAAAAGTTCTAGCTGCCAATCGGCCTAAACTTGGCTACGAAGCAAACGTGGCATTCGACATAGCCTAATATATTTTATAATGGAGCAGGCACCAGAAACCATACTCACCCTAATGGAGGATTCAGCGGAGGGGCATGCTTCGTCGTGAAATCGAAGCCTTTCATACACCGCGGCGAGTATCCCGCAAGGCAAAATTCGAGAGAAAAAAAAACATTAAATAAATACCTGAGCCAATTGAACGCAGCCCCGCCAACAGTCCTGAGCCAATAGCAGACAGGCTAGAGTTACGAGGAGTTGCGATGGGTGAATTCGAGGTAAAATGAGCATCAGTATAGCTGCAACCAATGGGCGGCAGCCCTCGGTGACGGCACAAGTGGTGAACCGTTTCGCCAGCACTTCCTCAGCGATAAGCGGCACGTGGTGACTAGGCAAAAAAAAAACCATATGCGTTCAAGCACGACTGTTTAAGGCATGTCGTAATCTCTACGGCGCTCCACTCCTGTGCTGAAAAAAAGCGTGTTCTGATCAATAGATGTTACTTAGCGCATATATCTGGTCCACACATGCTTCTTCGACGCAAACATCCGAATGCCCTAAATTTGCCTACCGGCGCTTTAGTTTCCTCACGATATGATGAATTTTCAACGCTCCTAAACGATTTTTTGTTGGCGGATATGTTGCGACTGCCACCTTTACCGCTCATAACGGCTGTGTGTGTTACAAGAGGCTGGACTTGCATGTGTGACAATGTGTCCTAGAGGCACTCCCACAAGAAGCATTCCGTCGCATGAGAACATAGGTTGTCGCACAATATCCGATAGAATAAATAGATAAATATACATCTCGGTAGCGAAAAGAATCAGGGAAACCAAGGTCTTCCACTTTTGGCCACATTTCTTAGATTCATAGACGAGGTTATGCGCAGCCACGCATTGAATTAGCACGGGGTGTAATAGGGTTTCATTATTGATGAATGCTGATAACTGTTTCTACTGTCCAACTGTCCAAAATACGGAGACGTTTTTGTTTGCGTTTCCGAATAGTAAGATGTCCATAATACCCAACTAATGCCGTGTGGAGGCAGTTATGTGTTAAGAATACAGGGTTGATGTTATTGTTTCAGTGGACGCGACGGCGCAACAATGATTGACATAAAAATTGTCATTGCCTGACTTGAGCTTGTTTGTCGTGCTAGTTTACTGCTCTGTCTATGAGCATGCCGACTATATAGGTTCATTGGCTAAGCAAAAACACCATAGTTTAAGTGCAACAAGAAAATTGTACAAGTTGTACTAAACCGAAATAATTATGCATAGTAGGAGGAAATCATTATTTACTTATACCGAGTGAATGCGGTGAGTTATTGCGAGTTGAGGAGGCACGCTGTTCTTTGCATAGTCACCCTTGGGCCCACTTCAGGTTGAATTTCTAAAATTAGGGAACTGATTTGAAATTATTAGCCATCACTACCATGAACCGCTAAAAGCTTGCGCCCGGGAACAAGGTTTTACTGGAACCTTTTTGTTCTTCACCGAATAAGAAATGAAGTCAATACGCTCACTTCCTATGTAATTCGGTGGCTGCATTCACTTCAGTAATTCAATAATTATCGCTGATGCAATACGGCCACGGGGTAGAGTATTTCCTCTCATTGAAACAAACCAGTAATTGTTCATCTGATTGGTTTGTTATTGGAATTATATTGCTGACCCGGCACAACATCTAGATACAAACTGGGGCCACCTCATTTTGAAATTCCTATATTTATTTCGTTAACAACTAGTTTCCGCTTCTGAGCGCGTATGCACACGAAAAATAAGTTTTTTTTTTTGAAACTCTAAATGTTATAGTTCTCTCGTTGAACGTCTGCGTGAACCTAATGCTGCACCCTTTCTGTGCATTGATTGTCGTGTTCGTATGCATTATTATTAAACAAATGCTGTTCTAGAGGGCTAGAGCGTGCGCGTCAATATCAAGAGACTTTTCGATGAAACCAAACTACTCAGGTTATATTTTTTCCTATGATAGTTACGATGACGAGGTTTCCAGCACGACGTTACTTGTGTTCCCGAATCTTATCTCATTACTATACTTCATCATCATCATCAGCAGCAGCAGCAGCCTGGTTATGCCCACTGCAGGGCAAAGGCCTCTCCCATACTTCTCCAACCATACTATACTTACTTACTATACTCCCATTGCTATACTTAGCGCCGAAAAAAAAAGAAATTATTTGATGCGAGGGATAACAACAAATCACATTTCTTACTAGTACGAAATATACATCAGTGTGTAGACGCCTAGCTGACAACGAAATGCTTCGCGTTCTTCGGGGGGTAACGCTGGCTTAATACACATCACTGATAAAATAAAGAAGATTTTCTGCCTCGTGACATGCACACTTTTTCGCTTTGTGCTATCTAAAATCACTAGTGAATTTCAGAAGTTAAATTGTTGTGCGTAAACGGGGTGTGCTTATTTCTGTCTCTTTCCGTCTTCTTTGTGCATAACGCCTCGCATAATCTCTTCTAACGACTCATTAAAGGCCCAAATACAAGGATCGGTGCCTGAAAAATTTCACCAATGCAGAAGTTTTCTCCTGCGTGTGGGCATCATACACATATCGCCCCTTGCCGCATCGTCCACGATTGGCAACACGCGCTACCGTGTCCGTACACGTAAATTTTTGCTCTCGTTTGCGCAATTAAAATGTGAAACCAATTTTTTTTTGACGCGTTGATATTTTATACTATATACTTCAACCCACCCCATCTGTAACGCCCCTGTCGGCCCTGAGGGTGTTGTAATAAATAAAAATACATATAACAGTAACGTGGGGGGGATGTGTGCCTTTTCTTCATAAAATTTTACGCTAGCAAGCGTGGGCTTAGTTTTATTCCTTTTAAGAATATTTACACGTATGCTTGTTTATCTTTTTCAGGTGACCATTTTTCACCGCCTACCATGTTATCGCTCAGCAGGGGACGCGTCCTCTTGTATCGGAAATTTGTCGAACGTTATCGATGGCTCTATCTGTTGTATGTTATCGCCTAAGCTTGTGTAATCTGCCTGCATGTGCGACGCGAATTGTGTCGAACTTTCTGGAAGACATGCGGGCACCAGCGACTAGTCGGAAACCTTCGATGACTCATGTATAAAAGCCGGCGCGCCTGACCGGTAGTTCAGTATTTTCGACAATCGCCGACTGTTTTCGCCGCTGTCGTTGTGCTTTGAGTACAACTTGTTTTTGTGGGCACAGGTTCGCCCATTAAAAACTTAATTTAGTCATTCACATTTTACTACTGTGTACTTTACTGTCACTACTAAGTGACATTTGATGGAGGTTCTGGGTAGGTCCGCCTATGAATGGTAATTCTTGCCGGGCAGATTCCAGTCGGCGTTATCAGATGTCCCCCATCTGTCCGGATTTGAGGGCCTTTCCATGCAGTCTTAACTTTCTTTAACTGGGCGGCGATGGGTCCACTCATGTCGGAGTAGTCGGCTCCTGTGTCCACTAAGGCGTTGATTGCATGGCCGCCAAAAGGAACGTCGAGGTCGGTGGTTCTTTGTCTTTAGGCTTCGTCGAGAAGGCGACGTCTGGTTTACATTTCGTCGAGATTGATTTTCCGGCGTCTTCGTCGGCGGCGGCGGAGGATCTACTCGACACCATGAAGAGCAATGCAATATGTGCTATGGATTGATGAGTCTCCCCAAAGAATGAATGGTGCATCCGGCCTTGTGAGAACTGCAGTTCCAAATGAAAAAGTGTGTTTTATTGACCGCGCAGAATGTCATATACTTATATTTCCACTCACGAGCGCCAACCATTTATTAAACAACTTGAAGATTCGCAAGCTTGAGAAATCATTCATGGTTGCTATATAACGGAATAACGCTATTGGCAGAGAATTTCATAATGCAGCCGTTACTCATGGTCTCATGTACGAGTCGCATGCGTCGAATGTTTGATATTTATGCTTTTCTTTAGGTAAGCGTTCTGGTGCATATTTTTTTATGAACATTCACTTTTGTCTTTTTATTCCTAAAAAATTGCATTGCATAAAAATTTAAATTATGGGGGTTTTACGTGCCAAACGCACTTCCTGATTATGAGGCACGCTGTAGTGGAGGACTCCGGAAATTTCGACCACCTGGGGTTCTTTAACGTGCACCAAAATCTAAGCACACAGGTGTTTTCGCATTTCGCCCTATCGAAAGGATTTATTCCTAACATGGCTCTATGACGAGGGTTTACTCATTCCTTACAAGTGTTCTGGAACAATCTACTGAAGCCCACGACCCAGCTGTCATGAAACATTCCGCTTCCCCGTGGCAGCACGTCCACCCCAGCAACTGCCTTCTTTTTTTTTTTATTCTTCTTCTTTTGTGGCATACGTATAGTCGTGCAGTGCGGCATAAGTATGGCCATGCTAACTAAACCATAGCGCAGCCCCTATCATTCCAGAGCCGCTTCACTAACAGGTGAACTTTTATCCGCTTTGCGTTTTCATGTATGATCGCAGCCCCCCCCCCCCCCCCTCCCACTCAACAACATGGTTCATTTCGTTGGTATTTGCCCGCTTGTATTTCTTCCGCCATCTGCTCCAGAACACGTCAGCCGTGAAAGAACTAGAGAATTAAGGCTGTGCGTAGAAACCACCGCGTCCCTGAACCATATACTGGAATTAAAGTTACTACCTCTACTTAGTAACGGACAATAAAAAAAAGACTCAATGCGGGGAATTCCCGTCACACGACAACGCCTAGCAGAAGTGGCAGTATAGTGCGTTTTCTTGGTGCGGTATAACTGTTAACCCGAATCATGGTTACATTCTGCAGAATAACTAGTTATACGAAAACTAAAAGAACTTATGATTGTATTTTAGTGAGAAGGATAGCATTTATTTTCGTTTTAATGTCCGCAGCAGCGATGCTCCGTCTTCGTCAAAAGGAATTTCAGCATGCAATCATTACAGATAAGACGACTGATGTGGTAGCCTGGGCACGTTGATATTCCATTTCTGGTTCAAGAGAACTGGAGAAGAACTGGTTCAAGCGCACCGAAAACGCGCACGCAAAGAGGCACACATACACACGCGCACACGTAGGCACACTTGCAGACATCCAAAATTGCTGATATTATGTGGCGAGAAACATTTGACCGGCGACATCTCTAGGACACCTTCCGGCAGTAATAATAAATAACGTAATGAACAAAATTTTGCAGATTCCACGCTCACTAGGAGAATCGATATAAGCGAAGCTTTCCGTGCTTGATGCATCTCCCTATAACGCGACACCTCCCTGAAGATCATTAAGTTACATAAGTTCTAGAGTTTTACGTCCCAAAATATGATCGAACTACGAGCGACGTGGGGGACTCCGACATAATTTTGGCCCCCTTGGCCTTCTTTGACGTGCAACCTGTGCACGGTGCGGCTTGTGGTTTCTGAGCGATCTTGGATAAGAGCTCTCATTCTTAACAAGCCAAGGCGTTCCGTCTAAGCCTGACGCTCCATCTAGGCACCTCCACTGCGACGCGTCGACCTCGCCTGACGACAAGCGCCCGTTTTCGCAGTTGATTTATTCGCAGCTGTTGCCTTATCGTAGCAGTTGGCTTATCGTCGTCATAACTTTGTTGGGGCCGTGCACGTTAAACGTTCCACGAGCTCGTTCAGCCGGCGTCAATGCGCTAGGGCATGCTGGAGATCGTGTTGCAAACCGCGGTGCATGTGAGCCGGAAATAAGTCGTCTGCATGCAGATAATGCAGCGGCAAAAAAAAAACAACTATACACTCCACAGCTGCTTTTGTACCATCCATTCATATGCTCACCAACGCTGCAAAGCTGAAGTGTAGACGTTGGGTTGGCAACGAAGCTGCGCTCCGAAATGAATAAAAAATCAAGAAAGAACGAAACAAAGGAACATTCTCTTTAGTAGGTCAAACTTGAAAAATAATGAAAATATCTAAATGTCCTTCATTCCCATACGTACAGCAAATTCACTGATGCGTAGGGTACTGTAGGAAGACATGTCTGTCGTAAAATTATTATTAAGCCTGCGTCCTTCCTGTTCTGTCTAAACGAAAACACAATCAATCCTTCTGCGTCGTCTGCGTCGTCTGCGTCGTCTGCGTCGTCTGCGTATGCGGGGCCTCCTCTGCCTTTAAAGAGCGTCGCTCAAACGATCGGCCACACACACTTGAGCCGCCAAAACACCTACGCCTGACAGCTTTCTAAAGCACGACTTTCTTTGCGTCGTTACTGAAGACCGCTATCCTCTGGCACTCGAATGTAAGTATACTCACACCACTAAAAAATAACATGTTGTCGGGTTTTACATGCTAAAATCAACCCGCCGTGGTTGCTCAGTGGCTATGGTGTTAGGCTGCTGAGCACGAGGTCGCGGGATCGAATCCCGACCACGGCGGCCGCATTTCGATGGGGGCGAAAACACCCGCGTACTTAGATTTAGGTGCACGTAAAAGAACCCCAGGTGGTCGAAATTTCCGGAGTCCCCCACTACGTCGTGCCTCATAATCAGAAAGTGGTTTCGGCACGTAAAACCCCTTAATTATTTATGCCAAAATCACAAATTTGACTATGAGGAATGGAGCTCCGGATTAATTTGGACCGCCGGGGTTGAAGTTGAACCCAATGCGAGGCGGTCGGGCGTCTTTTGCACTTTACCCTCATCGAAATGCGGCCGCCGCGGAACGGGATTCGATCACGCGCCCTGGAGCAGTGCCATAACTGCTAGCCAACACGGCGGGTTGCTCTATTTCATTCCTGGTTCTTTCGTTTCAGCAGGTGATTGTTTGGATGCTGCTGCAATATAAGTGTTGTTCTAGAGCTGCTCGTGAAAGCTCACGTGCTTCTCGTGTTATTATCTGTTTTTTTTTTCAAATAAATGAAACGAAACTGGACGTAGGAAAAATGTGAGCCCCCTCTGATGTTGGCCCATCTTCTGTGTCGATTATGGCTTGGAGTTGCCTTCACGAATGCCTACTCAGCACTAATTGGAATGGCTGATACTCCTGCATGTGATGTTTGCGGATGCGAGGAGAACATTGACCACTTATTGTGCCATTGCCCTCAATTTCAAGCACAAAGACAGTCTTTGTCCAACGCATTGAGGACACTAGATGCTCGTCCTCTGAGTGAACAGACCATATTAGAGCACCGTCCCGACCGATCATCGGCTCAGAAGGCAGTGAAGGCACTTTTGTGTTTTCTCAGAACCTCTGGTTTGCTCGAGCGACTTTAACTGAAGTGCTGACCGTACACATATCTACACCTTCTCTCTCCCTTCTTTCTCTTCCCCTTCTCCCATACCCCAGTGTAGGGTAGCCAACCAGACTATTGACTGGTTAACATCCCTGCCTTCCTGAATTCTACTCTCTCTCTCTCATGGTCGGGCATGTATTGTGAAGTTCTTGGTGACACTGAACGTTATTTACTAAAATGTCTTGAACTTGAAGCAGACCGCACGTCATTACTAGGTGGACTCGAGCGCAAGCCGGCACCAGACTCGAATGCTAAATGACATTTTCTTGCCGCGAGGGAATTGGATATTCAGAAGGGAGGTGCTTCGGCTCCTCGTAAAGTTCCTCCATGATACAGGGTAGGGAATTGAGTTGCGAACCGCGTGGGTCGTAATTGTACGGAAAGCGCGCACCGTTTTGGGTGCCGAGTCGAACTTGTTTTCGAAACCTGGTGTTGTCATTTGTTCTGCGAAGTGTTTCAGACCGTATCGAGGTTGATAGACGGCGTTCAGGGGAGCAAATTGCTGGCAACTTTTTGCAAGGCTACACTCTTAGGCAAAGTTACACCCTTTGGCGTGCCCCTTCTGCCACACAACAATTATCGTTATCTGCCTTGATGCGTTTCCTTTCTTTAACGCTGCGAGCCCGGTACTTTCCAGTAACGAACGGCACGCGCGTTATCAGCATAGCACAGTTTACACCCTTTGGAGTGCCCCTTCTGATAACGCGCGTGCCGTTCGTTACTGGAAAGTTCCGGGCTCGCAGCGTTAAAGAAAGGAAACGCATCAAGGCAGATAACGATTATTGTTGTGTGGAAGAAGGGACAAGCCAAAGGGTGTAAATTTGCTTGAGAGTGTAGGTCCACCTGCAGCAAGCAACACCCATGCTCGTCCTCATTCATCTCTATTCATTGAAGAATTTATTGCTCAATGTTTGCCATCACTCATATTTCGGACAGATTCTGCATGGCGTTTAGTATGTTGCGACGTTTGCGGGCATTGATTGTCAGTTTTGGCCACGATAAATTTGAAGTGGGCGTCATGTGCGGTGACGTCACTAAATGAAGTTTGAATTCTTCTTCCACGGCTACGGCGAGAACACTGTCTTCACCGTAGCCATGATTGTGACCACGACACATGGTGGAGCGTCGCCGCAGTGGATACCGACTTCAAGTTCATTGTGAACGAAACCGCTCAGCAACGCCCTGAAGAAAACCTGTTAAACGTCGCGCAAAATGGCACATCCGTGAAATATCTGAGCGAGATAAGCCAACGGTGTAGCAGCAACAGTCACGCGTACCTGTTGCAGGTTTCATGCAACACAGTGTGTACGTTCCTGGAAACGACGCTGCCGCCTTATCTAAGCAGGTGTTCACGGGTGTGCAGGATGGATACAAACAATGAAAAAGATAACGGCTGAAGTGGAAGAAGAAAGAACAGGCATTGCGTCAGCATTTGCTAGTCGAAACAGCGCGGAGTGGTGAAACAGTTCACACTTGTTTTTGGCCAGTGCTTCAGTGTACTTAGCGCCGGCGTCATGTTCCCCAGCGCCGGCGGGCCGGCTGGCAGTGCCAGCTGCTGTGGAATGTCGCGGCTCGATGTGGCCTTGAAAGCCAGCGATGTTTCCTGACGACTAATTGCCTTTCTTACTGTATGCCTGTAGCCTGAAGAAGCATCTTGCGCGGCGCTCATGAAGGCGTACTGCAAGCTTGATAACCAGCCCAACCGCGGTATTTTAATGAGACTAG